>NC_071098.1:15727500-15805000 GCF_027358695.1 Spea bombifrons
TGCTTCAGTACAGCAGGCTCTGTGGGGGTCAGGATCTAACCTGTTTAAATAAAATGTATATAGTAGCCAACATTTCACAAAACAAGGCGTATATGCCAGTCGGATAAGGGTGCAAGTAATCCCAGGACTCTGCTTCATCTCAATATAGTAGGTCTGCCAGATAAAGGACACAGCAGAACTTTAGCAGGTGACGTTTCGGTCCTCACTGACCTATTATCGAGGCTTGATGAAGGTCCGCGAGGACAGAAACGTTGCCTGCCTTATGCCGGAGTAAATTTCCATTGAAGAGGTATGCTGTTTTTTTTTCTGGTGGGTATAAGATTTTACCTGTGTCGCCTCCCTGGGGTGAAAGGAGTTAATGAGGAGATACCCCTGATTTGAGTCTATAAAAGGCTCTCCTGGAGGGAGCTTCCCCCTCCTGTGTGAGTCATGCACAGTCTGCCCCTTTCCCGCATACTTGAGCTATCCAGAGAATGTGTTCAGACCCCAAACTTTAGAGTTTTGTCAGGCCTTCCCCTAATATGGTGCTGGGAAGAGCAGACCCTGAAGGAGGGGGGTGATAGTGGGCTGACTCCCCCCCAATACAAGCAGACACAGGACAGGACTTTATCTCCCCATCCTGCTCCTGACTCACTCACTGCTTTGCATCCACAAGACAGAGACCACCTTTCAGAAGCAACCTGTGAGTTTGGGGCAGCATATTGGGGTCTGGGAGGTTTGAAATGTTCTGTATTGTTCTTGTTTTTTAAAGCTATAACACAGACTGAGGTTACAGAGAAAAAGGACCAACATATTGATTTATAGGGTTATATGTACAGAATGCATAAAAATAATCCTAAAGGGTTATATGTACAGAATGCATAAAAAGACTTTTAAAGGGATGTATTTAACCTTTCTAGTAAGAAGCACAGGAGTTTTTATGTTTTTAGAGGAATATTTTGCATTGGTGGAAAATGAACATAATTAACAATTACCTTTAAGTCTGTTCTTTATGAATTGCTACTACTGTGCTTGTCCTGCCAGAAATTCTGTAATACAGAGATGCTGTAATCATTACGTGTATCAAATTGCTGAATTATTACTGACCAAAAAAAAAAGAATAACAAGTAATTCTGAGTATGGCATGACCTTAAACCCTCATCAGTTTTCATTGATGATGGCATGTACTGTGCCCTAAAAAAAAAAAAAAAAACGGTGAAAAAAGGAGAAAAAGTGGTGTAATCAAGAAAAACATTTTATTGGTTGCTCTGCATAAATTTTGCGAGTTCCCCTCAGATCACTCTTTAGGAATGAGTGAATGGGTTAATAGTCCATTGCCTCTCCAGTATGGTTATAATTTATTTTCCAGGTTTTTTATGATTTAAAATAATACTTAACTCTTCTTAAAATGGTGTATCGTTATTACCCTGCGTGTGCTGTGTTGCTCGGCAATAAGTAAATTTGGGAGCTGGGGATTTTGTAATCTAGCTGTCTGTATAGCCCAGGGAAACAGACGACAAATAATAGCCAGTAAGCCAGAGGGACCAACATTCTCATCATCTTTATTAAAGCCCCAGGGGATCTCGCCAGCTTCCACAATGTCTACGTCTTAAAGTACCTGTATGATGTGTTGATTGATTATGGGGTGCTTTACACGTTAATATTAATGAACAGCCTACAGGAAGGGGTAAGGATTGGGATCTGGACAGTCAGTCGCCCTAAAGATTTCCTTCACTCCATTGTCAACAGCCCAACCCAGAACTGATTTTTACCTAATCGCATCAGGGGCATCCCTCTTGCCTTTTGCACAGTTCTGGAAACAGAGATGCTTTTGGTCTGGTGCCAGATTGCCTTGAGTAATCCGTAATAATACTAAGGTTAATGGCGGCGCATGCTCAGTCTCATACAGAACAGTATGATTATCCACCCTCCGCAAAGCCACTTATATTGGAAATACTTTATTGTGTAGAGGGTAGGTAGACCATACCACCCATCTACCCCATCGATGACGCTGATTACAGTAAAACAATCCAAGCATGCCGTCTGCTGGTGTTATTGTGTAGCCATTAAAGGCTGGGTGACCATAGGCTGTAGACATCTCCACTTCTGTAAATGTCACAGAGAAGAATTTAAGAAAGGAAATCGCTGATTTTTAAGTAACTCATGAAGGCATTTTTTATTATACATTTTCTTTTACTTACTCAAGAAGCTGTACTTGGTGTTCTTTTCCAAGATGGGTGATCAGGTTGTGGCCTTCAGTTCCTGCCAAATGGTGTAATTGCATACAGTTTGTTATTACCTTAGAGTGACAATGTCAATGCAACTTGGTCAGCTTGGCCTACATTTGGGTGAAATATCTTAAAGAGGTTTTCTGCACTGGGTACAGCTCAGTGCTTTCTGAAATTGTCCCGGGCTCTACTCACAGAAACAGAGAAAAGAACCATTCAGTCCACATAGTCTGCGTGTTTTTCCTCCCTTAAAGACTGAAGCCTTAACCAGTCCTGGGTCTCGTCTTCAGGAACCGTATCATTTACATGTTTAAATTCCATCACAGTATCACCCTCTACTACTTTTGTTGGAAGACTGTTGCACCTGTTACTTCCTGTTCATGTTCTTCAAACACATTTAATTTATGACTTTAACATGAAAGTACCCAGACATTAACATGAAGAGCAAGTCTTTTGAAGATTTTGGCATATTTAGCTTGGCTAATGGGCCCCATCCACAAAACAGGAAATCTATCTGAAACCATAGTTTGTCTAGGTGGCTAGGAACCCTTTGGCTAGCCCTGTATTAATGGGAAGGTGTGGCATCATAAGTTTTCAGAACGTTCTAGGTTCCACCTTCAGAGAATTGACCAAGATATAACTAGATGTGATAACATCTGCAATCCATCTGAGGAATGCCCATTAGCAGGTATCAAATTTGACTTAAAGGCTCTCTTTGGGGCACCTAAACAAATCTGAAAGTTAAACATATATGGCCTTTTTATAATTGTATAAAAACCTTATTATATGTAAAATAATGCAGAAAAAGCTTCTTAAAACTCCTGCCTCTTTATCACTGTTTTAAGTTCACTCTCATGTCCCATTGCAGGTTCTAGCAGCCATGGCCAATAAAGGACCATCATACGGCATGAGCCGTGACATTCAGTCTCGTATTGAGAAGAAGTATGATGATGAACTCGAGGCGCGTCTGGTACAGTGGATACGGATGCAGTGTGGGGATGAAGTAGGGACACCAGAGGAAGGAAGGCTCGGTTTCCAGCAGTGGCTAAAGAATGGAGTGGTGAGGACGCCATGGCTGTACATCTTACCTTCTGCCAGTGTCCCCCTGTAACTCTGCTAAAAGTGTGACTACATGACCTATAGTGGGGGGATAACTAGAAACCACAGGGCCCCAGTGCGAAATTTGCCTGGGGCCCCCAATATCACCAAGCAAGATGTCCCACAGTTCCACCTTTGCCCCAAACAGCTTGTCAGTGCCCCCATACTGCTTATCTGTGCCACATGCATACAAACATACATGCCCCCTACCGGCCGCACCCGCTTATCTCTCCAGCCTTGGTTACACGTAATGTAATGTGACCCTGCTGCGTTCCTGTCTCCCTGAGTTGGTTTAGAAACTGACCTTCCAGCCTGTAACGGCCTGATCCAGGTTGGAAGGGCCCTTTTTGGACAATTTTGAACCTGCATGAAGAGACCTGAATAAGCAGTCACAGGGGTCATCAGGGCCCTCTCCATTCTAATTGTGACCCCTGTACTTATGCCACTGAGATCCTTTCTATGTTCTTCTCCTCAGCTAGACACATTCAGACAGTGTAATTGTTTCAGACAAATTCCATTTATTCCTTTTTTGTGTCATTTCCAAAAAAAACGCCCATTTTACACATTTGTGGTTTCCTGTGTCACAGCACCTACCAGTTGGCCCATACTCCATTATGTTGTCACTATTCCTGTTCTTATTCTTCCCAGTCTGTCCCGGTCTTTCCAACTGGCTATTGGCCCGTCCACATTTTCTGTCTCTTCTGCTTGTGACAATATATAAACCAACAGGGGCCGACTCTGTGTGTAAGAGGGTACAAAAAAAGACATTTTATAGTCCCTATCCATGCCATTGAAGTTGTAGCTTTTACTATGTAATTATACACTTTTTCTTTCATCCACAGATTCTCTCAAAACTGATTAACAGTCTGTATCCCAAAGGATCCCATCCAGTGAAAATCCCAGATTCTCCCCCCAGCATGGTTTTCAAGCAGATGGAGCAGGTTGCTCAGTTCCTGAAGGCAGCAGAGGAGTATGGGGTGGTGAAAACAGATGTCTTCCAAACCGTGGACCTGTATGAAGGTAAAATAACAAAGATTGCTGGCTGCAAATGTTTAACAAGGTCAGGTTGACAAGTGTATTAACAGTGGACAAGGATAACAGTGTATTTTCCTGCAACCTAAGCAGAGAACATATGTCCACCATAGCACGTGTCACATCTTAGTGTCCACGCTTCTTTGATGGCCAGTCTCCAATAGAAAGAGGTGTATGGTCAGGTTAGATACAGACTCCTCTTAAATTGATGTCACAATAATGTACATAGTTATATAAATATTGTGCTTCTTTATGTATAATTTTGCTTTTCTGTCTATTGCTGATTGGGGCTTCTTATGGCTGCCCCTTCTGTTACAGCAGCCCATAGTATGACTTCTCGTCTAGGGGGACCTAAGCAGTGAAGGCAAAGAGAATATAGAAAAGGGGTCGCAGTGTTCTTGACACAAATATCCACAATTTTTGTCTCTGTTAAACCTATGTGTAGTTTGAACTTGCACCATTACACTGCTGGTTTCCGGTCCCACTCTTCTTGGTCTTGGTGTGTACGGGACGTAGCGACTCCAAGTGACAAGGAGAATTGTATGATGTAAAATAAAAACTAGTAGAATATGACTATACTGCACTGAGGAGAAATATATTCCTGAAATACACATTGTTTTCACTACAGGGAAGGACATGGCAGCCGTGCAGAGAACAATTGTGGCCCTTGGAAGCATTGCAGTCACCAAGAATGATGGACAATACAAAGGGGACCCTGCCTGGTTTATGAAGTAAGTGAAGAAATTGTGCAATATACGCACATACACATAGATTTTATTTATTATCTATCTGGAGCCATACAATATAGGGAAGATAAAGAACAATCCTAACTTCCTTCTCCCATCAGCGCTTAATTAGCGGCAGGATTAGGTGCTATCGGTGGTTATTTTGTCCTCTGCACGGATAATAAAGTTGATTCTGACAAAAATATTGTGTGGCGGGAGTAGTGTGAGTGGCGGGAGTAGTGTGAGTGGCGGGAGCAGTACGTGTAGCGTGAGCAGCTCTTGTAGCACTTCACAGGCCTGCTGCACGTCTGAAGAACACGCTAATCATGTCCTTTTCACTCCCTGTCTTCTCACAGGAAAGCCCAGGAGCACAAACGGGATTTCTCAGATGATAAACTGAAACAGGGAAAGAATGTGATCGGTCTGCAGATGGGCAGCAACCAGGGGGCCTCCCAGGCTGGAATGACGGGGTACGGCCGCCCGAGACAAATTATCAGCTAAATCCCAACGTGCATGAAAACTATAAACCTCTTCTCTTACGTACACGCATTGCACTGCTGTCTCGGCGTGAAAGGGTTGAACTCGGGGCATCCAACGAGAAGCTCTCCAGCTGCTATTTAACTATAACTCTAAAGATTGTCAGCCAGCCTCTGAGCATCTGATAATCTTGGGACTTGTAGTGTAAAAGCTGCAGAGTTACTTGCTGGTTGTCCCTGGGTAAGCCAAGCGACTGTCAGCCCTGTTACACCCTTATCCATCCTTTATCCAAACAGGCGGAGTGAAATAATATAACATAACATGAGGGAATCAAACTTTTCAATAGGGCTAAATATCACCTCTCACACTTAAAGCTCAGCTAAAGCGAAAAAGGCCATTACTGCTGTATCTGAAAAGGCCCTGCACCAGGTCGGATCTATACTTGGTTCCTGTGCCCACTTTACCACTTGTTCTGTGTCGGTTGCATCAATTCCTGAGCTACTAGGCTAGGCCCAAACGCTTGCTTAGCCATAACACCTATATATGATAAATGGTCAAGCAAATACATCATGTCCATAACACATCATCATCCTGCACCCTTTCATCCTCTCATCTTCATGTCTTGTACATCTGAATCCACTCTTCCCTTACAATCACCCTACCTCACATCCCCATGCCCTCTTTGCTCTTCCACAGCAACAACTAACCTGTATCCCTCCAACTGTTAACCTCATTAACCCCATACAGCTGGTCACAGAGAGTCTTAGGAATTGTAGTCGACATCAGCTTGGGTTGACTATAGCAATAACCGAGTACTTCTTTCACCTCCTCCATCACGCCTCACAGTAGTGTCCTCTCACCAAACTCCTCAGTCCATTCCACATCTTTAACCAAAACCACCTTTGACGAGCGCTGTTTTAAAATGAGAAATAAAACCTGAAATTTTGTATTTTTGTTGGACAAAATAAACCTGTTTTAATCATACACTTTGTGTTACATTACTTTGTCTGTCAATACACTTCTACTGACGTTACAGGAGGGGAACAGTTGCACTAGATGTGGGGGGTCCGTGCCCTGTAGATCGATGATGGTTACATAGGATAGTCGTATCATCTCTCACATGGGTAGAGACATATTACGTTATGTTTTCAAATAATTTGAGGTTTTAGATAATATAAGATTTTCAGACAGCTGTGTGTTTGTCATACGGTACATTTCCAGCCAGTAAGTTATGCCGAGGCATGTTCACAAAACACAGACTAAGTCATTGAAAACCTTTTATTGCTCTCATATGAAAATTCACAAGAAAGTAATCACCGTTCCTTCAAATTCCCCGCGCATTTAGATCACATCACTCACATACAGGCAAATGATTTAGTTTTCTTCAATTCTTCTTAGCGCCTATAAATAACGTACACCAGTGTCTTGTATTCCTATGCTCCAAGAAGGAAATCATACTCACAATCCTTGTGTAAGTATAGGCGTCGGGTGCATTGTTTAATAGTCTGCTGATCCTTAGCGTCTCCGTGTAACAAATAGTAGAGGAATCACACGCGTTCTATACCTTGAAGCTGTACGGGCATTTATAAGATGGAAAGACCCGTTATTAACGTGCAGACTCGTGGCAGGGCGCCCCAAAATGTGTGATTTCGACCTTCACGGCTGATAAATGTAGGTGTCACAGACGCGCCTTTGATTCAAGTTATGTAGTGCATGTTTGCGCTACTATTCTTTACAAGTCCTATATTTAACCCTTTCTCTTGGCCACAGTGTATTTGAAGAAAAATGCATTGCTCATGTGGTCAGTTTCTCCTAACGTCTCTCCAGATCGATGATTTTTCAACCTAGGTCCAGACCAGTCTGGAAACCCCATTTAATTCCAGAAATGTTATGGTGTTTGAAAGGAAAGGGTACCAGGCTGGAGAAAGGTTGAAAAGTACAGATCAAATTGTCTCAGAATTATTTCCTCAATGTTTGACAGGTGTAAAAAATGCACACTGTATGGACTGTGCCCATCATATTACACTACAGTATCCATAAAATATGAAAAATATTATTGGCATAGACTCAATCCCAATGACGGGCTCATTCGTTGTTTATATCTACCCTTCCATATATCTGGTGGGCACAGTAGACTCAGCAAGACCACCATCACAAAGAAGCAGCCTGTGTAAGAGCTGGTCCTGGGTGATGATACCGGTTGCCACAGCGGTTCCCCACCAGCGACGTATCCTGTCCTTTGCCAAGAGCAGTCCCCCTGCTGCAAAATCAAGTGGCAGATATTTGAGTTCCCCTACTGCCAAAACCACAACTAAGATATATATGGAAGTAATTAACCTTAACCGGTCACTGGAAGAGTTTTTTTTTTTTTCTTGTTTAGGCCGAACTAGAAATATAAATTATTTTTGTGCAATTTTGAGCTACAATTATTCAGCAAAAACACAAAAAACAGCAACATTGTTTTTGAAACTATACAAGTTAATTTTTATATATTTGCGGATTTCAACAGACTTGTTCTGAGGGTACTCCGTGCTCCAAGTAAAGTAACGACAACATAAAACAATGCATAGACTGAAAACATATATAATTACAATAAAGTAGCCAGAGGATAGCACAACAAGTTTACAGATGGTCCGAATGTAGATTGCTGGCACCTCATGAAAAAAAAACAAAAAAACAAAAAAAACAATATTAGTAGTTTTTCACTTACAAAACAAGGAGACCTAAAAGGTGTCCTGCATGTTAAAGGGGAAATGTCGCCTATGAGAGCTTTAATCATGAATGCATGCAGACTTTTTCCTAAACTCTTCATTGTGGTTTTTAAGTAAAGTGTATCGTTAAATAAAACATTTCGACATAATTGCCGTGGAGCTCATTATAATAAGGCACATAAAAGCATACATCCAAGCCATTCCGTCTTATGATTTCTCCACCAGTTATAAACTAAGTTACAGATAGTAAGAAATATAGATAATCACTGAGAAAGAAGGCAGGTGCATGCTGGGAATCTAAGCTCAAAAGGCAGCCAATGGAAACGCAAAATCGGTAAACAAACACAACATAGAACATTTTATTCTCTGTTGATTAAAGCTCTCACGGGTGACAGTTCCTTTTTGAGGCTTAAGTAAGAAGCAAGGAGTGCTCCACGCCTTGAACAATCTACGCTCCTCCATCACTGAGGGAAGGTGGTAGTCAAGGTTTAGGTGGCCAACCACCCAAGGAGACGAATACTAAGTGGAGAAACTTACTCATTACCGCCCCTTGTAAAAGGTAAAGAAATATTTACTATAATTATTTGGCATTTTAGTGCTGTCTGCATAACTCAATGCCCAGTTTTCATGACATTTTGACTCACTAATAATATGGCACAATGGATGTATTTTGTAATGCACACATAAAAGAGATGTGATCTACACCATGTGTTACATCAAAAAAATAGCTGTTGTACCAAATGTTAACCAAAAGCCTTTTTTTTTTTAATTGTATAAAGAACTAATTTTAGGATCACATGTACAGCAGCAATTTGTTTAAAATGTTTAACAATAATTATCACCCGTATTAAAACAGAATCAAATTCAGATTCATGTACACCAAATAAAAAGTCATTTATACTGCACCATCCCTTCAAGCTATATAAACGCAGGGTGTCTGAGACGTCCCTAATAATCTGCATTTGAGAATGTACACAGCATCACGTTAAAAAGGTCCCTGATCCGGAGGAAAATCTCTACCTCTCAGAATGTCTGAGTCTGAGTCAGCGTTAAGTTAAAGTGACATCACCAATCCACAACACAGAAAACCCAGGGCTGCTGAATCAGGTTTCCAATACGTAGTCAGAATGTCTCTGGTGTCCAATCTTGTTTGGAAGGTACTTGATGTCCATAACAATCTTGCGTATCAAGATACAAGTAACTGCTGTGTTTCCTCCTGCTTTGCGTTGCAGATTCTCCTCATCGCAAGTTAGTTACATCCGGGCTCTTCAAAGTTACAAGAATGTATCAGAAACACGTTCATCCTCTTTGCCTACTTCTCTGTACTGATGAAGATCAGAGGACACATTCTGCCCACGATCTGTAAAGTCAGCTCTAGTTTGGTTTTTCCTGGTGGAGGAAGAATTGTCATCCTCTTCCTCATCCTCTGAAACAATGTCCTTCACCCCGCATAGAGGCACCGTCTCGATTTCATTACCTGCCTCTAGCTGGTGCGGACTAGGTGTTCCTCGGGGCCACAAACAAGAAGGTCCCTCGCAACTCAAGTCTAAGTCTTTAACGCTGGAAATCCGGGAGAGATACAACTCTAGGGTATAATACAAGGACCAGAACACTGCAAAACATCCCAGGAGCATAAGGGTCTGGGGAATAAAAGTTTGGAAATGATTAAATGAAGACGTAGTATATATAGAAAGCAACATTGGTAGGTATTAAAAAGGAAATGAAAAGAAAAGATGGATAAATGTTAACGATACATATTGAATCAGTTTAGTATTTATGTCAGGGTACATAGCTACATGTGTATATCTTTACCCGTAAAGTGTTGCTAGAGATTGTATATTTCTCCTGCTCTGAGATCACCAGACCGGGTGGACAGGGGAGGGAGAAGTTATCATTCAGGTACTGACCGCCCTGCGCGTCTTCCACCAGCCTGAGAAAGAGAATTTACAATGAAACAGTCAATCTTCTCTAGAATAGTACCAAGAAAAGAGAAGTTCTCATACAATTTAAGCATACATTAAGCATTGTAAGCTGGAGAATATGATGGCGCAATATATATCAAATAATAATAGGCAATTATGATTCTTTGAATTTATGAAAACAGGAATTCAGTTCAAACAACCTGAAAAGAAGACAGTTTGTGGAAATAAGGATTAATGCTCCTAGAATCCGGAGACTGGAAATGCAACCAACTACAAGGACTTACTGCTTGGTATACACGCTGGATCATATTCCTGGCCCAATCATTATATGATATCTTAGACATTATAATCACCCTGAGAAACGTGCAGTTAGACCTAGACTTTTGTCCCGCAACTTCCCTAAATACCTAAACTGTTAAGTACTCCGGCCCATAGCAGCCCAGCTGGCTCACCGAGTGAATGCTCAGCGAGTCCCTGGCTGACGATGGCCCACACTCCAGCAGCAGATTGAGTGTCCCAGCAAGCAAGCAGCACCTGGATGCATGCGACGCAAGCATACGGAATAGACCTCTTAACGTGTCCCCTGTCCACTAGTTTAAAGGAGTGGTTGTAGCGTGTCAGACTGCTGTGATGCAACACACAGGGAAGAATGAAAGGACTCTAGTATAGTAAAAAGTATATAGTATAATGGTTTTTGGCATAAAGGTTTCTTTTTACTTCTTTTCCCACGTTGCTGCACTTATCTGGTGATATTTATTGAGGCACTCTAGGTGGAACAGCACCTTGAAAACAGTTTATCTAATGTTACTCTTCACAATGCAAGAGAGAACGCGTACATCTCCCAGTGCAGCTCAGTGGCCCCAATTATGGAAAATAATGGAAAAGTTCGCCCGATACGTATTGTTAGTCGGAGTACACAACTAGGCAAGAAGAATAAATCACTTTTATAGAAGGTAGTTTAAAGTGTTCCTATACGTCGGGATCATCAAAAAAAACAGTACAAAGTAAAATGTTAAACAACGTAAACGCAAATGAACGTGTAATCCATACTAATATATAAACACATAGAAAAGCAACTAAGTAATGTGTTAATGCATGCTCTCTATGTACCTTCTTCTATCTGCCACATCCATGGGAGTCCACATGGATCCGTAAAGTGTCAGCTGCCACTGATGCAAAACTCCTCCTTTGGCATCTCCTAATAATGGGAAAAATAAACTCACAAGTTACGCAATACTGCGACTCCGTATCATACGTGTAACCTGGGGTAACACAATCCATGTGCGTGCATCGTGGTGGACAGCGCGTTCTGTGTCTATTTTTGTGGTTTGCACAGGCCGTATGTTTGATCGGCTTTTTAATCAGGTAAACGCATCATATACAGAGTGCAGAAAAGAGACGAGATGACCATGTTCCATGCACACATGCTTCTTATCAACCATCCTTACTCCACCATCTTAGAGAAGTGGCTTCTTCATATACCTACACTTTATGAGCATTCAATGCTAACCCAGTGAAAACTCACCAAAATCACTGATCAGCAATTTGTAAATTCCCTCTGCGTTCTCCCCCCAGCATCGAACAGAGGAGAAAGTCCAGTCTGCGTATCCGCTCGGGTCCCTGAGAAAAAGAAGACTGTTATACACACGGTAAAGAGCACACCGAAGGCTGAAGCTTCAGCACCAATAAAAGGTTTGCTGTATATTACAAAAAATGATGATAATTTTACAAAGGATACCTAGAATTTTACTGATATTCACAATATGAGACACAGGAATACCAAACCCCCCATTCTTCGGGGGAGGGGGTGCGCGAGGGCTCTGCCCTTTTGCGTAAGAACTCCAGGAAGCCCGGAAAACACAGCTGCTACTTGGCAGAAGCAGACCAAAAAAAATACAGAAGAAGCAAGTTGGAAGCGGTTGGCAAAGAAGTTATAGAGACATTGTGAGGGACAAGGAATTTAATTTCCGAACTAAAAAAGCCCTCAGGACCAATTTTGAAAATAGACCAAAATCTAAACAAAAAGTTTAGTTTGTACAAGTCTAATCGGCACTTTCTTTACATTCAGAATTATATTTCACTAAATGTTACTTTAGCACATAACATTTACACATTGACCCGTTCCATCGGCCCTCCCGTTTCAGCGCTGTGGATACCCACGTGTCGAGACTGCGCTTGGCTCCAACAAGCGACGACATCCCACTTGGACAGAACAGGCGAATCTCCAGGTCCCCGCGGCGCGGGTGGGTGATGGTGACGGTCACAGAAACGTGCTCCAGCGTCTTCATTCCGGAAAGCTCTAGATCTGCAGAGGTTACTGTAGGCCGAGAGGAACAGTAGATGAAGTGACTACAACAAAAACACCGGTGCAAAATGCGCTTCGTGTTAACCATCGGACTATCTCACGTATAGCGTTAGTGATTTTTTGAATTTTTGGGTACAAAGTAAAATCTGAGGTATATTCCATTTTCCTAAAAACTTTACCATTGAATGCTGTAAATAAGGCAACCAGGGAAGGGCTGGCAACTTTCAGCTGAGGAGCAAACCCAATTTAATAGTCCAATAACATTACCAAAGGGATCCAGTAACAGCGCGTAAAAGCCTTTATTATTCTCCAACCACAACAAAAAAACAAAACCAAAAGTGGCACAAAACATTGAAATTAAGGTAACAGTGCTGCCTTTCCCTACTTCCAGCCCTGTCTGACGGCAACAAAGGAATGATCTTTGCTTTGTAGCTTGCTTAATCCACGCGTACACACAAACACACAAACACAAAACAAACATCTACCAAAGACACTCAGAGCTGGACCTGTCTGATTTACGCAGATCTTGACCTATTGGGGTTTGTCATACAGGGCAGTTTAATAGGTTGTCTCTTTATCAATTAATAACACCAATAACAAAGGCAATAAAATGTAAGAGGGTATTATAGATTGTGAGCTCCTTTGAATAGGGCCCTTCTTCCACTTGTTTCTGTAAGTTGAATTGTTACATTATATACTACTTGTTATGTCCCGTTTACCCGTTGTACAGTGCTGATGGTGTTATATAAAACAATAAATAATAATATAGACAGAAAGTAAGAGAGTGCGGCAAGCAGGGGAGCCGAGAGCAGGGGGAATACAGAATGATATTGAGGAACTCAGGGGACACGGTGGTCAGTAACAAAGAAGATCTGGAATATTCCAGGCTCCCCGCTTCCCCACCTTTACTCGGCTGCAGGAATAACTGTGGATTTTCTCACCCTAACAGCATCCGATTTGTTTGCGTGCACGCTAATTCCCATATACGGAGCCCATCCCGACAGCAAGAATTTCCAACTGTGGCCCGATCAGAACCAGATCCCTGCAGCAGAGACACGGGGCTACGGGACCGTAGCTCTAAATTCTCTTCCTACACCCTGCGTGTCACGCAAGTTGCTTTCTAGACTGCTAGCTACGCAGAACTCGATTCAAGTGACTGGTTATTGTCAGCACGCAGACGGCATGTTCTAGGAAGGATGTAAAGGCGCTGCGGTAGTAGCCAGCACTACACGTTATCTGTAGATACAGAACAGAAGGCAGTTGGTCACCCGACGGGTATTTCTGGGAATCCAGTCACTATGGCCACATCCTCAGCTTGTTTTTTTGGAGATTCCCAATGTGTTCGCTCCCAACTATTCACCCAGATCCTTTCTATGGGAGCCGCCGCCGCCAAACGCATTTTCTCCTAGCAATTAAACCCTACTGCAGTCTGTCCACACCACCGGCACGTAAATCACTAATACATTCTGCAGGGCGAGGCTGTTATATCCACTTGTGAACATGTGAAAAATAAACGAAGATGAGATAGATCTTCATCGATAGAGGTATTTTGTCACACCGGTCACAGCACGTTCTAGCCGCAGCCAAAAGCCTGTTTAGGTCAGTGCATTACCTGAGCCAAATCCACATTCAGCTAAAAGCATTTTCCATTTCAAAAACATGTAAGCAAATACCTATTGTCACCTGGCAAGGGCTCAGAATCCCCGAAGGGAGCTGATGCAGATGAACTAAGTCCAGGGTCTCCAAGCACACGTAGTAAGGGTATCAAACTCCAGGCATTTACTGAATTAAAACATAAGCGTTTCGCGATCAGACGAAGAATCAAAATTAGTCTGGAGCTGGAGTCCGACACCCTTGCCATATACAATATTTCATCTGACTGTTTACAGGGTTTGCATCATGGACAGGGCTTCACCGGCACATTTTTATAAGCGTGGTCCCTTTAATTTTCCATGGTTTCCCATTCTGAAGAATCCCCCCATATGTATTTGTCCCTTCCCCACCCTTTAGCTATTCTCCATGCAAGAGGTGCGTTCTTTCCTCCAGACAGTGCCTATGTTGGCTCACCAAAGGCTGCGGGTGGGGGTCTCTTCAGACCGCATGCGCACGCGCAGATGTAGGGTGTAGTAAACCATCCCTTTAAAGCTATAGGGCAAGAGAAAGAGAAATCTATCATATTAATAAGCACATATTGGGCCGTTTCTACACATATCACTGGGGCTGTAGAACACGTGTACAGCCATTCTGCGGGCAAATATTCTGAGCTGCCATAAAAGAGGGGGCACAGGTGTTTGGGCTTCATAGAAGGACACACATGAGATGAGAGGCATCCTGTGTTTTCAGAGACCGGGCTCTTGATTTTAACACCTCCGCTAATGAATTAAGACAAAAAGTAGATATTTCATTAACATTAATAAGATGGCTGTGATAAACCATAAAGGAATACTGTTCACGGAGTTAGATGCCATATAATAGGGAATGGCTAATATAATTATAATATCAGCCATTTATTGCTAAATCCTATCAGCTGGCATATAGTGAAGGGAAACGGTATTTCAGACATCACTGGTCATTTCATTATTATTTGAAGCAAAGAGTTACATATTCCATCTGCCATACTATGGACTTCATAACTTTTTATGCTTTGTAACTATACATATAAATATCAATAGCACTTTATTTCTAGTACCCCAATAGTGGTTGTTTTATCACCATAGCAACAAATGGAATGAAAAACTATGTGCATAATTATACATTATAAAAATATCCCCAAAATATTCACACAAACTGTAGCCTAAAATACCAGCCATTTTTTTCTTTTTTGGCATGAAGCCTGTAGTATGTGAAAAATGTAAAAAGAAAATATATAATTTTTCACTAATCTGTGTGTCATTCTTAACTCTATTAAAATAACTGGCAATGCAAGAGTCTCCTTGGTCTGAGGGGCCCCCAAGGCTTCACGGTGGACGAGTGGGTCCCATGAAAGTGGCATTAATGACAAAGTACTGCCAACCACCTCTGCATATACGTATTTACAGACATGTGCAATGTACAAATGTTTATTTTTGTGAAAAAAGGCACCTTGTATTTATTTGCCCCACAAATGCCCTGAAGAGAGTAAGGATTTCACACACGGGCAACCAGAGCCGCTTAGATTAACAGAACATCCATAGAAACAGGGAGTCCTCATCACAACTGGATGGGCCCCATCACTTTGTGTCATGTTCCTGGTAAATGTATGTAGATAGGGGCCCTCATCACAGCTGGATGGGCCCCATCACTTTGTGTCATGTTCCTGGTAAATGTATGTAGATAGGGGCCCTCATCACAGCTGGATGGGCCCCATCACTTTGTGTCATGTTCCTGGTAAATGTATGTAGATAGGGGCCCTCATCACAGCTGGATGGGCCCCATCACTTTGTGTCATGTTCCTGGTAAATGTATGTAGATAGGGGCCCTCATCACAGCTGGATGGGCCCCATCACTTTGTGTCATGTTCCTGGTAAATGTATGTAGATAGGGGCCCTCATCACAGCTGGATGGGCCCCATCACTTTGTGCTGTGGTCCTGGTAAAGGTATGTAGATAGGGGCCCTCATGACAGCTGGATGGGCCCCATCACTTTGTGTCATGTTCCTGGTAAATGTATGTAGATACGGGCCCTCATGACAGCTGGATGGGCCCCATCACTTTGTGTCATGTTCCTGGTAAAGGTATGTATTAAAGTAGAGGACCGACAATCCTCTTAAAACACAACAGTTAATTAAACCCACCGCCGGTCGCCCATGTGATCCGGCGTGTCTCTCACATCACACCTCCATAACTCCACCAATATCATCACCGGGTCATCTCTTCTTTTTTGATGTTTTTACAGAATTGTACTTCAAACATACAGCAACAAAGCATCCCGTCCTAGTCAGTGCTTTTCCGTTCAAAAATATTGGAGGGGACGGGGAAGAAAGTAAAAGCGATTGAACCGAAGGACTAAGGAAGAAGACGATGGCTGGTAAGGGACGATGTTGAAACCGTATAAAAAGCTACAGTCACGGTGGTTTATTTGTCCATAACCATTTTTTAACCTCCATTACATCAGCACCTCCTAGAACGACATTCAGGCTTTGGAGCTCCTCTCTGTTTTCACATCTCACTCCATTGCTTCCTCCCCATCGCCCCCCTCCACATTACTTTCTTCTCTCCACATTTTTTGCCGTCCAAGTCAGAAGCTCTAAACATTACCTAAAAAGGGCAGAGACCGAATCCCGAGCGGAGCTTGGCAGGTACCCAGGGGAAGCAAAGTATGCCAACTGTACCCCATAAACACACCGCCTAGAAGCTTGCCCCAGACAGACAGTGGCAGAACCCCCCCCCACACTCATACAGCATCTTATATTAACTACTGATCTCCCGGTCACACGCGGGGTTAACCGACCCCACAGTTTTGTAGAAGGTTTCCGATAATTTGGTGATTTGCACTTATAACCAGAATTAATGAAGTAAAGAAGTTCCTGCAAATCTTTGGAAAGGGGACGTGATTAATGATTGGATTTACACAAGGATTATTCTGTGAATATCAAGCATACAGCCAGGGCTCAGGGCTACACCCGCAAATCAAAATACAGAATAAATTAACAGAGAGCATTTTCTTGGCAAAACAAGTCTTTTCCCTAAAGGCTCTGAAAAAAAACAACAACTTTGTAGAATGCGTGGCTTTTAAAGCAGAAAACGGCACATCCCCTCGGTCCCCTTGGGTCCTGCTATACGCCTGCATTGTTAATGCCACTAATGAGAATAAAAGCTGTCTGAGTTTGAAGGCAATCTAAATGATTTCGACTAATAGTAACACGGGGTTCTTAGCAAGACACATATTCCCATACATGGAATTGTGAAGTCCGTGTAGCCGATTCATGATCTCCACTGATTTCATGAAACTCGGGCAGAAGGTTGGAAGGGATAGCAACGCCCAATTGCAACGCATTACTGAAACGGACAGTTTTTGACTCATTGATAACTTCTCTCTAGCTAAAGAGCTCTGCTTCTCCCTGCGTGTACAAGGTAAAGGTGTCTAAAGGTGCGCCAGGAGTCTGCGCATGTATGGACAGCCATTCTTTAGGATTTACCCCACCGGCCGTCATTCATGCTTACAGGGCTAATGCAATACCAGCAGCCCCTTCAGACTAACTTGAAAGAAAAGAAATCAGCAAATGGAAAGAAAATGCATCACATTTCATGGGAATTATGCATAAAAAAGTAGTTTTATTATCAGATCAGCCAATGCAATGGTCCCTCTGACTGCCAAGTTTCATTGGTTGCCATGGTAATAAGACGGCTTTTTAAACTACACCACGATCACTTTCTATATTTCTATGCAGAAGCCTCTGGGTTTATAGGTTACCGATACATCTGCCACCTTATGTTCTTGTTCATTTATGTTATCTTAGCAAACATGCTTGGGAACGTAATATGTATATTTACATATTTTTTTTAAAGGCATTTACAGAACATGTGTATGAGGAGGATGCAATTACAACTGCAAAGGGTTAATCTAATTATTCTGGCTCATAATAAATGACATTTATTCTGCCCCTCATCCATTGAAGGGGGCAGTGTTGCTTTAATAAAAATATGCCGTGACAAACTCTAAAATACATAGATCATTAATAAAAAACATTTAAACTGGTGCCTGTATAGAAAATCATAATTTAAGTGCGAGGTTCCCTTCAATAGTTCATGGAAGACCACACACCATGTTCTATGAGTATATTCTAGGAAACGGCCGGATCTGTGTAGGCTCTGCCATCGTCGCGCCGGCTCTGACTTTTAGAAATATACCATAACCCCATCGTGATTAGAGCCGCGTTGGGAGGAGACGGAGCCGACCTGGGAGAACAGGGATTATCGCGATACCCCTTGGCAGGCAAAATGAAAACTGTTTATAGATCTTCCACCAGCATTTAGCTAAATTTGTGTGATGGCCGAACAAAGGCAAAGCCAGTAAAAGTTTTGTTTATTCTACATTAAAAAGAATACCCAATGTAGTCATGCTGGGCCGGTGTAAAAATCGGTGGCGATGCATTATAAAAAGACAAAAAGTGCCCTGTGCCCCCATACTACGAACAACAAAGCGAGTAAATGGCACGCGTGTCATTATATATATAGGATACATGCATTAACCATTCTTCACTACAATGTAGCCGAGTGTTCTCTGTTATAATCATTTTTGTAAGAAGTCTGGTAGAGAAGAGACCCAGAGCAGCACCGGCTGTAAGAATGAATACTTTTGCACAAGGGGAGGCTATTTTTCTGCAGAGGAATGAAATTAGCCCTGGACCAGCTCAGAACTTCACTACAGAATATGGTCTGTAATGTCTGTAATATCCCATAATGTCTCTGCTGGCTGGATCGCTCTTTTGGCCACTTTTATCATTTTGCACTAGAATCATAAATTTGACACAAAATTTGGTTCACTTTACCGTTGCCAAGACGTAATAAATGCAGCACAAAGATGCACAAATATCCAAAATTTCACAATCTGGATGCCTCAGAGTACGAACCCATTTTCTGTTATTAAGTAGCTGAGATGGACCCATGCGCGGAAACACTTTAAAGCACTAAACCCATACTTGCTCCTCAAAACCTGTACTCAATACCTTTGAAATTGGCTACTGCCAATAACTAGACTTTTGGTGAAATCCAGAGCAAAGAACTTCCTGAAATATGAAATAAAAAGGATTCTAGACTTACTGTTCCAGCTCAGTTCCAGTCTGCTGGGCAGTAGCGGGATGTTTCGGTTCTCCTTAAACGCAGGACTTACATAGGAGGCTAAATAGGGTACAGATTCCCAGACCTAGAAGAGAAAATCAATTAACGACCATTGGCTTCCTTGTGCCTGTAAAAGCCAGCGTATGATGAGTGAAGCTGGACCTGAGGGTTTCTTCATTGAAACCACGAATGTACGTCTTTATCACAATAAAATTAACAGAGGCTCACCTTAGCTGCATTCGTGAGTCGCCAAGCATTCAGCAGACCGAAGCCATGCTGATGACTGTGACTAAAACCAGCACCATTGGTTTCCCACAAATAGTCTTCATACTACAGAGGTAAAGACACGGTGAGAGTGTCAGAGACTAAAACCTCAGGCAAGAATTATACAGAAGAACCTTGAAAGCTCGCTGCCCCCGGTACCTTGGTGGCAGTGAACACGATAATGTGCTGGACATCCCTCCAGGTCAGACATGGACGTACTTGTAGCATCAGCGCGATCATCCCAGCAGCAATAGGGGCCGCTGCTGATGTTCCTGTATGTCCTTCTGTGCACCCTGTCCCCTTTTGTAGGTCCCAATCTGAAGTCACCTGTGGAAAAGGTATAGAAGGAGCAGTAGATTTTGGTAAATAGAACCTAAGGTTAACAATAATGTAAAATGTATGTAGAATTCTGAAGGCTATGAGAGCAAACCCTGATGAGAAGTGTCTACCTTGGTTCTTCGGAAGGGTCTATATAAATGAAACAAAAGATCCTATGCTGTAGCATTCAAAGAACATCTGGAACATTAAGTGGCCAGGTTGGACTGATATGCCACCCCCTTCCAATGTCAAACAAAGGATTTCAAGGCAGCCAACAGAAGTATGGTACATTAAGGGCAAACCAGGGCCATGAAACGACTTGATATCACTAAAAGTTACTAAAACTCAAAATGCCTCTGGGAAAATGTTTGTTTAAACATGATTATCTGGGAATGACAGCAATCCGCAAATTTGAAATGATACAGATCAAGTGTAACCAGAGGTGCGATGCAATGGCTTTGTTGGAATGTATACTAGTCTTGAGGGACACAATGTAATTTGTCTTTACTTCTGTGAGGACCCTCCATCACTGGGGCCCCTGGAGAGGCCTGACAGCCATCCTCCTCCCTATTGACTATGGGCCCTGGCTTTGTAAAGACTTCTGTGTCTACCCCAGAAGTATATCGTCTCATCACCTGCTGAGGGGATTATCTGTGGCAGACAGCCAGCATATGCAACCAGGAAGTGACCAACATTGTTTTAGTTTAATGTCGGACCCCCCAACACCCCATGGTGTACCATATGTTGTATAAGTCAGTCTCCTGACCTTGGAACTGATTTCGGCCAGTAATAGATAGTGGAGTTGGGACCCCATTGTATTATTAATCCCGTTACTGGCCCTACCAATTAAGGCAGATTAAGGGAGCGGTTTGTATCCCAATATCTTGTTTTATGTTAATGTGTGCTTTGCTGGCTATGTCCAGCCCTGTGTGTGAAAAATAAAGCATTTTGTTTGTACCCTACACCGAGTCTCGGCTAGTGACTGGGAAAGAGCGCGTTCTCCCAGGCTAGGGAAGCACAAGTCAGCAGAGGTAGTCGGTGGGACTATCCAGCTCCGTGACACGGACCGCTTCCTTTTGTACTGTGACCGATTCCAGATAATTCTCAAAGTAGGGATATGGTCAACAGGGCACAGATAGGGCAATTAAGCAGGAGGAGAACAGAGGTAAACAGGACATATGGGTAAAAGTGTACATGCCGTGTGCGTACAGGCAGAACAATGCAGAGAGGCAGCAGGGAGTATAGCGTAGAAAGGCTCTGGAGAGGGCAAGAGGCATATAGCCATGGAAGTAATGGTACTCTGAAGCAGGGACCAAAGGTTTAGCCCAGAACACAAGGGGTACAGCCTAGAAAGTAACAATGTTCTGCTCTGAGAATAAGTTGCAAGGAATTATAACAAAAGATCTAATAAACCAGATTTTACACAGGGGCAATGCAGCATCTACAAAACACGTTCCAGATGTTACTCACAATACTCCTCATCATTTTGTCTCCACTGCTGAAGGTCACTGCTAACATTGATGCGCACTCCTCTGCGTAGAACGGCACTCTACCAGCCTCATTGACAGCTCCTGCAATAAGACCAACCAGAGTAACTGTACAACAATTATAAGCGCATTTAAAACCATTATGTCCTGAGGACTCTGGGCCCCCTTGACCAAATGTCCTTTGTTAAAATTACTAAAACTGTTCGTATGATGTCTCCATAGAACATATTACTTCCGCAAGTCAGCACTTTGCATTGCCAATGGTAGTTCCAATTGCTAAACAAATGTAAAGGATTTGTACTATAGTAATGGCTGTGCTCACATCTGTTCTGTACTGAAGAAATAGTGTATATAGGTCACGAAGGTCAGGTATGTCCAATTCTGTATAGTTACCTATAGTAACTGTATAGATGGAGTTGGCGTAACCGTCATAGTTACAGTTGTCATTGTATTGACCTCCATTGCCACTGGCAACCACAAAAATGCTTCCAAAGCCTTTCCGTCCAGCAATGACGCCATGCTGGAGGGCAGCCTAAGAAGAAAGAGAAAGCGTTGTGAAGCGTGAGTAGTAAAGATCAGTATTTGCCTTTGCGCTGATTGACAATTAATAAATCTCACAACTTTACAGCGATAGCAGCCAGGCAAGCATGAAAGTCAGAGGATAGCCCTGATCAAAACAGGACTGGGAGAATAGTGCTGCATAGAACTGATCATGTTGGCAAATGGATAGTGAAACGGAGTACCTTCCCCAGCTGGTGGGGTCCATCAACCGTTTTCCCATCATCATCAGGACCCCAACTGTAAAAGGAAGACAATACAAATTTGGTAAGTTTTAGGCAGTGTGCCAAACACCCCATGTTAGGGTTATTTGGGGAATGTGGAGTGTGAGATGGCGTTTCAGCTCCCTGACTTTACCATGTATGACAAAAGGGCCAACTCCAGTGAGCTTGCATTGTGAGTATCTCTGATCCTTCTCCAGGGGAAGGAAATGGAGGGGCACGTGCTAAGACACCAAACACTTCTAACTTCATTAAAACTAAAGCCCCAAAGAACTCAATCGTACCGTAAAGGTAAATATAACCACAAAAGTGAACAAAACAAAACACACTTTAGGCCTCTGGCAACATCCCAAGCAATCTATACAAAATTGTCTGAAACAACGCACGATATATACACAGATGAGTACACACAGTACAGAACGTAGTAGAGCTCACCTGCAGCTATATATATCATTAATCTGATAATGTTTGTTGAAAGCTATTGCCTCCATGCTGTCAGTGAGAGGACCGTCCAGAACACGTATCCCTGAGAAAAAAATAAAAGGCTATATGAAGTACACGGGGTCTGTGGGACGGGGCATGGATCACATCAACAGGCGTGTCGGAATCGTCTTAAAGGCCAGCCCAGTTCTAATGACTGTTTGAGCCATTTGGAAATCTGTTCACAGACGTTCACGTCCATCATCTTCTAAACACGTATGTAACACATGGTGTACTAATTTGTGTGCTCGTCATGGGTCTATTCACTAAAGCGAGAGCTAGCAGGAGAGTTGTGGGTTCAGTTCCCTCACTTCACTATTCATTATGAATGACCAACAGTGGCAAATTACTCCAAGGAGAAGGGCTGGACTGGTCGTGCGTAATGCATTACTTAATAGGCGAGGAGACTTTGAAGACATCTCACTGATCTTACTATGTATTATACAGCTCTTTACAGGCTCACGAAAGTCAGGGAGCGGACATACAGCTCTCCATTTGCAGAGTACCTCCAGGCACCTGCAACTTCTTTCTAGATAAGGAATGTTGAAATCAACTGAGTTTAAGTAAGAAGGTTGAAGAGAGTTTTTAGGCATTACCAGGGTCGTGGGATGTATGAAGCTGGAAATACTGGATGGGGTTCTCAGAAAGCATGGTTCAGTGCAGAGTGGCCAATATTATAAACATATAGATATAACTGAAACACGCTCACCAATTATTCATTGGAATTCTTCTATTGAGCCATAAAATGTGTATAGAAGGGAGTGCAAATTTAGATAAGGGGATTATAAACCTTGAAGTAGCCATCTCACACAAAAACTGGCCAAAAAAAAGCCAGTACAATACAGATACACCCATCCTCCTCCTCGGTACATGCCATGGCTGTACACCAACTTGTTACTAAATGAAGGTGTGTAAATGCAATACACTGTATAAGTCAATTACAAATGGCAGGAATAAATGTCCTACTACGGGGTTGTGGCACCTCAGATGCAGCACCGAGGTCCTTTCTGCGCATGTGAATCCAACAAAGAAACGTGTTGCGGTGGCACAGCACGCTGGATCGTTAATAAGCTGGCACAGCACGCTGGATCGTTAATAAGCTGACACAGCACGCTGGATCGTTAATAAGCTGGCACAGCACGCTGGATCGTTAGAAAGCTGGCACTGCACGCTGAATCGTTAATTAGCTGGCACAGCAGGCTGGATCGTTAATAAGATGGCACTGCACGCTGGATCGTTAATAAGCTGGCACTGCACGCTGGATCGTTAATAAGCTTTGTAGAGAGGATCTCCATGCAGCACAATAATCCACATGAAAAGCATAGTTTTTTTTTGTCTAGCCCTTAGCTTTTCCTATGCTGACATAACTCTTTAAAAGAAGAACTGTCACGTATTATATATATAACCCCACTGAATCCACAACGGACAGCAATTTTTCACATGTGCTATTACAGTGTTTTAAGGCTCCTGTGTATTACAAAGTTCCAGTCCAAGCATCTTTCTCTTGCAAGAAAGAACTGGGTTTCCCTTCTTTCATGCGTCGTTAAAGTGATGACATTTCTTCATTGTCATCTAATAAATTAAAACATGCATTACAAATTCACTCTTGCTGGCAGGAAAACCCCAGCGGGCACAGCCCTTCATAACAAAATGTGTAAAAGTAGTATTTCAAATTAAGTGAATGTAGTGGGTTTGACGTATTTGGTAGTAGAAGTATTATTAAACACTCATCTACAGACACCAGACAAGCCAGAAGGCTTGTTTTTCCCTCAGAAATCTCATGGTGCTTCCACAACCACAAGGGATTCTGGGTAGGCGCATGCAAATAGGGTTAACAATTATCACCTTTGCCTATATCTCCACTTTATACATGGATCCCTTGAAAGTAATTGCCCGCTGTACAAGACAGCCTTTAGACAAAACTCGGGAAGGTAGCAAATACATGGATCATGAAGGAGCATCAGGAGGGGACACCGGATAAATGTGGAGAGAAGAATTAACTGTACAGGAGCACCCCCTGCGGGCCAGTCCCGGACTCACGCACCAGCAATCCTGCTTCCATAGGCTACTCCGACTGCGCAGAAGCTGTTGTTGGGGACGGCGGCAATCTCCCCTGCACATCGGGTCCCGTGATGATTATCGCTGCTACCATCTGGATGTGGCATTGGGTCTGGATCATTAGAGTTCAGGTCATAGGAGCCTTCAGGACTCTATAACAGATAAAGTTACACTTTGTAATTACGTTGGCATTTTTTGTTCCTCCTGTTCTATCCTGCTCCCATCACTTCTGTCAACATCACACGCTAATGGTTCATAAACAGACTTCATCAGTATTCATGGAAACCTCCAAGGGTAATATTTATCAAGGCAAATTGGATCACGTTTGAGATACGATGTTGGAGTAATAAACATGGAAACCAGTAAATTGATTCTGCTAATTGCTCAAAATGTTGACCTTTGTGAAAAGAACTACTCCATACAAGTACGGAGCGGTTTGTTTCTACATGTAGGACATTATAGTAGATACAAAATGCTCCAACTCTTGCTCATAGACTTGATAAATGTCCTTAAGTCTGTACGCCATGATTTCTATGATAAAATGATTCTCTGTAACAGGCTATCCCCTCCTGCATCACTAAATGTAATCTCTCCTTCACTCCCGATGCAGATACACCGTGCACTCTAACCTGGGACCAATCTACACAACAAGAGCTTTCCATACCATTTTATTTATACTAAATCACTAGATACCCACATAGTTGGGCTGGATATCCTGGATTGTGTGCTGGACTCCATCGTCGACAACCACCACTGTGACCCCTTGGCCTGTCACATTCCTCTCCCAGACCCCGGTAACATTGATGTCCATCCCGGGGTTGTGTCTGTTGTGCTGTAGTGAGAAGTAAAAGTAGAAGAGCAGCATTAAAAATGTAATAAATATGAATAATGAAAAAGAAAATATATACACATACAGATATGTAAAAAAGTAAAACGCAACCCATGCGGGATTCTGCAGATCTGGTTAAATCAATGGTGACCATTTTATGATTGTGGGATTTCTCGAGTCGTGTCAACAACTTAGCAGGAAAGAATAACCATATGAATGCTAATAGGCAGTGACTGGACATGAAGTGATGCGAGGGGTTAAATGAGAAAGTTCAGTGACGTAGGGAGTTTCTAATGGAGATAAAAGGCGGATGGGTCAGAGAAACCACATCCTAGTGTACACTGGAAACACAAACAAACTCCTGTTTATCAGTGCAGCGGATCATGTTATTCAGAGCAAACACATGCTATGGCACTTCACGGCTGTTCCTCCATTACGCAGATATATTTCTTATCACGTGAAACTGGCTGCCCATATAGGTTAAGATTCCTTTTTTTTTTGTCAATTCACCGTTTATTAAAAGAAAAACAGACATAGCCATACATCCAAAGTACATAGCACAGAAGGCGATGATACATGAACATACAGAGAGATAAATCAGTATGCAAGAAACCACAGTGGATACATGGCAGATAACAAAACCTCATGAAAAAGATAAACAAGGAGCCTAACGTAAAGGCCCCAGGGGTTAGGGCCAAAAGTACAATAAAACAGTAGTAGCCCACATCTAGGCCCCACATAGCGAATCATGCAGGAGGATTCCCAGCTCAATCAGGGCGGGAATTGAGCAAAGATGAGACCAAAACAAAAACACAACAATAACAATAAAGTAAATCAACCGTGGTGGACGGACGGAGTACCACTAAGGCAAAAGGAGGCTACACAGGCCTCCAGATGTATGCGCAGAGGTAAAAAAGAAATGCAGGGACCGCATGACGTAGCAAAGCCTGCTACCAAGGGCCTAAGGAATTAGGGGAAATCAAGGGCCGAGGGCTTCCCACAGACGTCCCCAAGACCCTATGAAAGGAGGGAGAGGACAGAAAGGTCCTCCAGGGAAGCCATTTAAGACCATTCTTGTAACCTCTACCTCTAGATGTCAGAACTAAATCCTCCATTTGACATATAAAGTTAACTGTAGCTAGCCAGGCAGAAATAGGGGGGGAACAAGGCTGTCTCCAGAATCGAGGAATGACCGCCCTAGCGGCATTAACCAGGTGGATAGAGAGGGACCTCTTGTAGGACCCCAGGCTCAATTCGGTGTGATGTAACAGCATACACTCAGGGGAGAAGGGAAAGTCAGGATCGCCCAATTCCTTAATAACCTCCCAAACTCTAGACCAGAAAGGGCGAACCAGAGGGCAGTCCCACCACAGGTGTAAGTGCCCTCTCCGGCCGCACATCGCCAACACTGCGGGAGGACCTGGGGAAGGAAGCGGTGCAGCTCCGCTGGAACCTTATACCACCTCGTGAGCAATTTGTAAGCGGATTCCTGTAGCCTACACGAAGTGGCACCCTTATGCACAAGGGAACAAATCTGGGTCCATTCATCAGAGTCAAACGAGCGGCCCAAGTCCCTCTCCCACAAGCTAAAGAAGCAAGGCTTGGCCGGAAAATACGGAGCGACAAAAACAATTTATATAGGACGGACAGAAGATGGGAATGACGGCTAACGTCCGAGCACAAAAGTTCGAACGGCGTGAGCGGGCGAGCCGGGTCAAAAGCCGGAGACAAGGAAGAGAGAAAATGCTTCAGTTGGTGATAAAGAAAAAGTGAACCAAAGGGCGCCTGAGGGGCCCCCAACAGGTCAGATAAAGACCGAAGCCCACCATCCTTATAGAGATGGCCCAGCTGCAACAAGGTTAAGATTCCTTTAACCTTTCCTGGTAAGGTTTATCCTGTAATCCATGGACCATTTTAGTAGCCCTTCTCTGAACTTTCTCCAACATTTCTATATCCTTCTGGAGATCCGGTCTCCAGTACTGTACACAATACTCCAAGTGAGGTCTCACCAGTGATCTGTACAACGGCATGAGCTCTTCCCTCTATCTACTGCTAATACCTCTCGCTATACAACCAAGCATTCTGCTAGCATTACCTGCTGCTCTACTGCATTGTCGGCCTACCTTTAAATCCTCAGAAATAATTACCCCTAAACCCCTTTCCTCACACGTTGAGGTTAGGACAGTATCAAATATTCTATACTCTGCCCTTGGGTTTTTATGCCCCAGATGCATTACTTTGCATTTATCCACATTAAATGCCAGTTGCCACAGCTCCGACCATTTCTCCAGTTTACATAAATCATTTGCCATTTGGCTTATCCTTCCAGGAACATCAATCATGTGGCAAATGTTTGTGTCATCAGCGAACAGACATACCTTTCCATCAAGAACTTCTGCAATATCACTAATAAAAATATTAAAGAGAATGGGTCCAAGTACAGATCCCTGAGATACCCCACAAAACATCGCTCCCAATATACTCCATTCACTATAACCCTCTGTCTGTCACTCAGCTGCTGCCTGATCCATTCAACAACATTGGGATCTAAACTCAGAGATTACAGTTTATTTATAAGTTTTCTATGAGTCAAAAGCCTTACTGAAATCCAGATCTATTATTTCAGTCACCCAAACAAAAAAAAATCAATAAGACTAGTCTGGCTGATTTTCCTGAAGTAAACCCATGTTGTTTTTCATCTGGAAACCCATGTGATGTTAGATATCTAAATTATTTTCTAAAATCTGAAAGTTTTGTTTTTGTGTGGTGTGAGTCACTGTTCATATATTAAACCACACAGACTGATGATCACTAGATCCCAAACTTTCACCTACAGAAATATCCATTAACAAATCTCCATTTGCAAACATCTAATATGGCCTCTTTACGAGGTCCTCAACTACTTAGCTCCTCTACTACTTGTTTTAAAGATAATCCCAATCGGGAGTTTAGAAGATCTGCACTCGGGCACAACCAGCTACTTTAATCTTCCTGATGTGAACTGGAAAACCAAAGTCCTCCCTGATTAGAACTTTCCACCTCCATGGTATAGTGAAGCTCCTGTAGTGATCTCAGGGACATTCAAACACCCTCCCGTCCAAACTCTGTTTCCTATAGTGACTTATTAACCACAACAACTATATTTTGTCATATGTATGCGTAATATTATTACTCCTATGTGTCATCTTCTAATGCTCTATTCTCTTCTAAGGTTACATGGCTGCAGGTGGAGTGTATGGCTTACTGGTTCATTTCCCTCACCGGCTTTTGTTTACTAAAGGGAGAGTGATCAGTCTTTTTCTCTTTACCTTGCTCTCTCCTCTCCTCCTTCTAGCCCATTTTTTTCTTTCATCAGCCAGATTGAGGTGCTGCTCATCAAGCTACCTAAATATTGCTCTACAACTTGTGGAGATGTTTTATGAACTACGTAAACTGAGATCTTAGGAGTTTGGATCTAGAAGCCAGCTAAAAAAAAAGTTAGGACCCCCCCCATGTTTTTATTCTTATATATTACCCAATCTGGCACTCTGGGTTTGTCGAGCCTTGCCATACATTAACATACATTTACACACTAACACCATGCCGTTACAGACACATGCTAACATCTACACTCATGTACATACGTGCTAACACCATATGCTAATACACACATACACTAACAGAAACGCCACCATACTCTTATACACATGCACACACAGACTAACACTATACATATATGCACACTGCACACGGTAACACAATGGACACGGACACAGTGACTGACTCTATACATTTACAAAAACACTGACTCCAGCACTGTACATATTACACACTGATACTACAATATACACACACACAGACATTGACTCTGATACTATAGTATACATACACTTACAGACGGACTCCATCACTATACACACACAGACATTTACTCTGATACTGCAGTATAGTATACACACACGTGCACTATTCCCCCCTTTCTGCCAATTTTCTACCATTGTGAATCTGGCACACTATGCGTTTCTGCGCGTGCTCGGAGAAGTGAGAGACATGAGGCACCCAGTGGTGTCACCCCGCAAAACCAGATTCATAATGGCAGCCCTGGAGAACCCTGGGTGCAAGGAAATGTTTTCTAATGGCCATAGCGACCTAGCGTTTTTTTTACTAGGGTCATTAGTGTTTTAGTTGCAGCGAGGACAAGAGTTAGGGCTGGAGACGGAACTATAATAATTTGACAAACTCATATCTATCTTATATCTACATTTTTTTAGTAACTTTCACCAGATTTTTAAAGGAAACAGTAAATATAGCTTTAACTAAATTGTATCACAATCGAAATGGCCAGAAAGACATCTGAAATACCGCTTAGAAAACACTTTGCTAAACGAGTCCTATTTCTTTTTGTATCCCATGAATACACACCTGAAGAAAGCATAGAAATTTGGCGCTGAAATGCCACTAAACAGCAAGAAAACAAAACGAAACAAAATAGGAGTAAGAAGCAGTATTTTAAGGAGAAATAGCCTCTCACCAAGTGCCATTGCAGGGGGTATTTGGGGTCATTAAAGTGCAAACTTCGTTTAGATCTCTTTAGTAGCTTCTGCTCCGAGTACCACCTCACGTGGTTGTGCTTGGTGAACAGGCCATGGGCTCGTCTGCGTGCATCCTCCAGGCATTGGCCGCTGCCCACATAAGCAAACAAGTAACGGTCTTTAAGTTCTCCTATCGCTCCTCGGTTTTCAAGCCCAGAAGCCTGTGAGAGTTCATCGGCAAGAGTGTCAAGTGCCTCCTCTCCCCCAGCTGGGTCCAGGTGAACAGCCCATGTCAGCTCTTCTCCAGAATGAGGGGCGTCATTGATGAGCGGAGAGCAGGCAGTGTGGGTAAGTGGAGTGACGAAGACCAGTCCAGTGAGTAGGGTGTAAAGGCACAGTTGAGAGGCATGCGACAGAAACATCGTGGTAGCCCATTACACAGGAAGCCACCTGATATGGGCATCAGGACCTGCGAACAACATTATAAGAGACATGTAAACCCATTCTCACTTTAGCAAAACCATCTATATCATCTTGGTGAAACCACTCTTCATGAACATACACATATAACCAGTGACATGTTTAACTGCCATACTGCAAGAATATCACAGGAAGACATAATAAAAGCATGACTTTCTTATAGAGTAAACTAACCACATAAGGTCCAAGTTCTGTTGAAAAGACTAATGATGGAACTGGTTAAAATACAATATGTTGCATCATTGATCATCATTACAGAAGCCGTTATGATACCACAATTGCATGAAATACTTTATCCAGAGTATACTCCTGGTCACAGGGTGATCTGTATTATTTTTTATGGTTAGCAGTTCAACTATTTTTTGATTTCCCCCTGTGATTTTTTTATGTATCCATTTCACATTTAATAATGACCGAAAAATAAAAGCCATTAATAGAGCAAGTCGTTCCCATTGGCTTTGAACAGTCAGTGAAGCCAGCTAAGAATGCTTCATGAATCATGGGTTGGGTGAATGATTTCTTTCACACGCCCGGCTTCTCCCCAACGACAGGTTCATACATCTCAACGCATTCTCCTGTAACAGCTCAGACAGAACCGAGCCCGTTTGGGTCACAGACAGGTAGAGACTAATACAGCGAGGGGATTTAAACATGCTTGGGATAGGCATATGGCCATCCTGAATCTAACACAAGATCTGATTCCTTACATCAGGAAAAACGGGCAGATTAGATGGCCGAATGGTTCTTATCCGCCACCAAATTCTATGTTTCCAGGTCAGTGGCATATTAGCGCTGCATAGTGTTTCACATGATGGGGCTGCATGGGCTTATTTGTCAAAACAAATCATGATAAACATTTTTCTACATGACTCTTCCTTTACATGTTTGCCAAAACTAAAATGTGTAATTATTCCTTCTGCTCTTATTGAGTTAAGGACAGGAGATGCCAGCAAGAAGTAATAATTACTAATTATCAGAAGTGCAGATACAATGTGGCTTATTCAAGATCCTTTTTGCCACATATGAGGATTTGTGAGGCGTGTCGAATGTAAAACAAGCAATTTAAAAGACTGACATTAAGATATTGAGTGACCCCAGGAGCCGGATGCAATGAAAACAGTGAAAAAGTACATTGCCTCAACAGATTTTAACAGCACGGCCGAGCCCACTATAAATGTGTTGGACTTTTATGTGTTATAGTTATGTGCATTTATTAAACTAAATTCATGATGTTCACAGATTAAAAGGTCTCTCTCTCTCTCTCTCTCTCTCTCTCTCTCTCTCTCTCTCTCTCTCTCTCTCTCTCTCTCTCTCTCTCTCTCTCTCTCTCTCTCTCTCTCTCTCTCTCTCTCTCTCTCTCTCTCTCTCTCTCTCTCTCTCTCTCTCTCTCTCTCTCTCTCTCTCTCTCTCTCTCTCTCTCTCTCTCTCTCTCTCTCTCTCTCTCTCTCTATATATATATATATATATATAATTAAAAACACCCTTTAGCATTATGTATTAAATGGGAACATCTGTGTTAAAAGGAAAGTTAAATGGCAAAAGAAATACTTTCCTTAGAGCATGGAATACAGTCTGTACACAGCGCATGTTTCACATTTAAGAAAAGTAGGTTAAACGTCATTTCCTTCCAATGAACTTTCTTAATCTCTAGACCTGTAGGTCGCCATTGTAAGCGTTCACGAGATATTCCTGCCAAGACCCCCACATTAAGCTGATTCTTTGGGCTTTATTAACCAAAGGATGATTTGGCAGAAAAGCTGTGATTTTATCTGTGCATAAGATAACAACAGCAACAGAAACAAATGAAACTTGTCATCACCCCTGACATCCACATATTTGTGAACAAGGTCCGAGGTCTTTTTCCGCAGTAAGATATAAGCTTGTAAGTTTGATCTAGTGCAATTTATACACAATCAGGCAGCTATATCCAGCAGATACAGTGCGTAATATTAAAGACTTCGGCCGTCGTACAGACTTTAATGCATTTGACAGCTGAGAGGTTCACACTCACCTCCAGTGCGGTTTCAATGGAAGCAATTTCCTGCCATTGATTAGCTGCTTCAAGCAGCCAATCAGTAACAAGAACCCTTGGATCAGGTGAGAGGAGGTCTGCTGCTGCTGCTGCTGGCGGCCACCTACAGCTTCCGTCTTCTCTCTTTTTACCCAATTTGAGCCATGTATATGAAAGGACGTTCATTGATTCATATACATTGTGTTTTTAGGGGGCTGCCTGGGACACTGGAGTCTCCTTTAATGGCAATGACCGTATTATAATACATTGCTGCTGTAGTCACATTGGTGTTTGTCACATTTAAAACTCTAAAATGATACTGATATAAAACAAATAATGGTACAACTAAAATAGTATCAATGATAAAAAAAAAAAAAAAAAAAAAAAACTGTTAAAGAGCACACTATTATTATGGTCACAGTACCACCATTTATCACTCTAGAAATGATCAGAGCACTGTGGGCATCTTTAAAGTACACATTGGGATTATTTCTAAAAGCATAGCAGGCAAAAAAAAAAGTACAAAATCGGGATTTGGAGACAAAGTGTGTGAATAAAAAACACTAATTTGCACCATAAAAAGTGTCTGTTATACACTTGCAGATCCTTTATAAATCTCTCACATTGCGTGTTCCCATTCCTCAAGCTGACTTCTAATCTCCAACAAATCACTGGCTAAAACCTGCGACTGCTGATAGCCGCTCAGCATGAAATATATTGACGGCATATGCCAGACAAGCGCAATGTGGGATAGCCCTACGACAGACGCACAGAGATATACCACGATATCACTATATATACACACAAAATATAACCCATATTAATACACGCATATATATATATATATACCCCCATATACACATCACAATATAACCCATATTTATAAACCACAATATATATATATATATATATATATATATATATATATATATATATACACACACATACACACACACACACACGCATTCCGCAATATAACCCATATGTATCAGCAAAGAAAGCTCTTGACTCTTTCAGAGTCCACTAGCCGGTTCTCTCACACCAGGAGCGTCCCCTGCTTGAAATTTCTATTACAAGCCAAGTAAACGGTTTATCGTAAGGTCAGACAAATGTGAGCAGCATTTAGGAGCCAGACAGGTATTTCAAGTGTGATATATTTGGTAGCCGGAAGGCACAAAAGTTGTGAGCCAGGTAGAGGTGTTCGAGCCATGTTATTGCGGTTGCCGACGATTTGCTAGCCCCGGCTTAATCGAATCTATGACACAAGTCTAAGATGCCATGTTGATGGCCCTGGGTGTGAGCGGCCTGCGGTGTCACCTGAACCCTGTCTGGTCTGGAAGAACACCTGGGGGGGGCAGGTAATCCAGACCCACCTGTTACCAGGTTTTGTTCTGAAAGTCTAGGAAACATAACATTAAGACTCCATGAAATGCATGATAGTTAGATGGCCACAGCTGATCACATCCATAATATTAGAATTTACTGTTTCCCACTTATCTAAGAATTTCCAGAAGTGATAAATCAGTTCTGTCACAATAATAATAATAATAACAATAATATAATAAATCACTGGTAATGTTACTAAAATACATACGCGTTGTTTCAGGCAGGGATACCCATAGGCTGGGCTTGTCACAAGTTCCTGGTATCTGTGTAACGATGCATAGCAATTCACGAGTAATCCCCAAGCCCATACTTCCGGATGGCAGCCTATCCTGCTAACACACCTCCTTGCGTCAAGCGTCACGTGATTCCCGTAATCACGTGGCACAACAGCGATCCGTGCTTCCGTTCGACTAGGACAAGCCAATTAATTGCTTCGTTACGACGCGTAACTCTATTCGAATTAACCCCGCTTCCGTTGTCTAAAACGTGCCTCGAATAGTACTCCGTGGTATTAAAGTGGCGGCTACGATCCTGGGGATAACGTTAATCTAGGTCTGTGCCATCCGTGCGGCCAACGCAAATGCGATAGCGCAGACGTAGCGGTAGAGTCGCTCATCTTGCATGTTTACTACTGTGTGAAAGGTTGCCACAAGCTTGTAGTGGGGCCGTCAGTGACAGGCTCTAACCGGAAGCGGAAGTAAAGCGTTGCTCTGAGGTCTGATGAGTGGATAGCGATTCCCTCTATTATAGCCGGATGTCAAATTACTTCCAGTGTGTGTTGAGTACTAAGCACCATCCTATTTGACGCTTAGTTTTTAATCTTGTTACAGTCGCAGTACTTAGTCTAGTATTACTAAACATTTTTATACCAAGTGCTACTTTCATTTAGTTCAAGTAAGTCACACTGCGTGTCCCTTGATAACTCATGAGTATGCTGCGAAGTTGTGACTGGGATGTTACTCGGGAAATGAAGCTGCTAAAGCTTTAAAACGTTATGATCTTTCTACTTTTTCAGATGTCATATGCTGAATCTCTTGTGAAGACGTCTGTAGTATCCGTGCTGGGCTAATATATTCTCAGAGCCAGAAGATGTCAGGACAGCAGAGCGAGGATGAAGGGGATTCCGCTCACCAGCCCTTTCCAGACACACGTGAAGGACAGAAGTCCCCGGCGTGTCCGGGAAGCCTCAGCCGATGTGTTGCGGTGCAGGTGAAGTGTTCTTTAGGAGCTCGCTGTGTGTGTGACTAAAGTTATAATGGCTGGAATCATGACAGATAAGCTCCGTGATTGAACCTTGTTGGTTTCATTAATAAAAGACATTGCAGTCATGTGAAAAAAAGTCTGCGGCTCCAAATAAAAACTGAACTTGCCTTTAACTGTTCAATATTACGTTTTCTTGCCAACATTTCTTAGGAAAAAGCTCAAGAAAGTAAACTGTTATGAAATGGTCATTCTTTTCTATAAATCAGATCAGATCTACAGCTGCTACGGGATTGTGACATCTGTGATGCTCATGAACCGCAGTCGTTTCATTTTCTCGAGAAGCTCTTCCTATTGGCTTCTCCTAAATTTAAAGCTTACATTTCTGCAAGCATTTATACCATTCCTTTAACTTTTTCCACATACTATTGTCACTGCTGGTTTTAGAATGACCATTAACGTTCATTAATTTATTACTGCTTCTAACATGCTACAAAATGATTAAATAAGCGTGCCCATGTGTTTTTCAGTCTTCTTACCCAGTGTACCGCGTTTATTGCTCGTCATATCTCGATGTTTATTGTGATCCAATGTGTGGAAACTTGACTTTGAAGATCAAATGTCAGTATGTTTTGTTTTTGATGGTTTTGTTTGCCATGTTACAGACGGAGTGTGGAAAGCAAGATGCAGAGACAATTACAGACATTGATGCAGAAGAGGTTCTGGTGAGTATGTGGAAGGTGCTCGCTCCGTGGCCATGCTCTTGTTTGAGAGGTCTGAGACATAGTAGAATATAGGAAAAGAATCCTGCATTATATGTATGTGTATAGTGTAGGGCTGCAACTAACGATTATTTTAATAATCGATTAGTTGGCCGATTATTTTTTCGATTAATCGGATAAAAAAAAACAATATGCAAATTTTTCGTTTATTTAAAAGAATTTAATGAACTGGATGTTAAAAAACAACTTAAAATTTACATTAACATTCTTATTTTGTTATGATGTAATAAAAAACAATATTTTCAAAGTACAAGAACCCAAACACAATATTTATGAAACAAAATAACCCCAAACATTCTGAAAAGAGGTGGACTATTACTGTTCAAGAAACTTTGCCCCAGCACTTTGCACTTTGCACCCAGCACTTTGCACCCAGCACTTTGCACCCAGCCCTGGCACTTTGCACCCAGCACTTTGCACCCAGCACTTTGCCCCAGCCCTGGCACTTTGCATCCAGCACTTTGCACCCAGCATTCAGCACTTTGCACCAGCCCTGGCACTTTGCACCCAGCCCTGGCACTTTGCACCCAGCACTTTGTACCCAGCACTCAGCACCCAGCACTTTGCCCCAGCCCTGGCACTTTGCATCCAGCACTTTGCACCCAGCACTTTGCACCCAGCACTTTGCGCCCAGCACTTTGCCCCAGCCCTGGCACTTTGCACCCAGCACTTTGCCCCAGCCCTGGCACTTTGCACCCAGCACTTTGCACCCAGCCCTGGCACTTTACACCCAGCACTTTGCACCCAGCCCTGGCACTTTGCACCCAGCACTGGCACTTTGCACCCAGCACTTTGCACTGTGCCCCTGCACCCAGTCTCCAACTCTGCCCTGCACCCAGCCCTGCCCCCACATTCTGCCCTGCCCCCACACTCACACTCTGCCCTGCACCCACTCTGCCCTGCACCCACACTCACACCCTGCCCTGCATCCCCACCCCCACTCTGCCCTGCACCCAGTCTCCCACTCTGCTCTGCACCCACACTCACACCCTGCATCCCCACCCCCACTCTGCCCTGCACCCAGTCTCCTGCCCTGCACCCCCCACCCCCACTCTGCCCTGCACCCCCACCCCCACTCTGCCCTGCACCCACACCCCCACTCTGCCCTGCACCCACACCCCCACTCTGCCCTGCACCCACACTCACGAACCGCTCTGTGCGAATGGAGCCACTCGCACAGAGCGAACCGCTCTGTGCGAATGGAGCCACTCGCACAGAGCGAACCGCTCTGTGCGAATGGAGCCACTCGCACAGAGCGAACCGCTCTGTGCGAATGGAGCCACTCGCACAGAGCGAACCGCTCTGTGCGAGTGGAGCCACTCGCACAGAGCGAACCGCTCTGTGCGAGTGGAGCCACTCGCACAGAGCGAACCGCTCTGTGCGAGTGGCTCCATTCGCACAGAGCGATTCGCTCTGTGCGAGTGGCTCTGTGCGATCCGTGCACATAGACATGAAGAATACTTACCTCCGGAACGCGTCACATCCGTCACGTAGCTAGAAGGCGGAGACTGCAGAGCGTGTAGCAGAAGCGGGGAACGCTCGCGGAGGTAAGTAAAAGGAGCCGAGTGCTCCAACAACGAATTGATCACTCGATTAATCGATAACGGAAATCGTCGACAACGATTTCCGTTATCGATTATTATCGATTTTATCGATTCGTTGTTTCAGCTCTAGTATAGTGTGTTTGTGGTCTGTATGGTAGTAGATGTGTGGGTTCTGTATGGCCCGAGGAGTCCCAATCTGGAAAGAATCTAGCAACTTTTTTCTCCCAAGACTTTCTAGCATCAATAAACACGTACAACCAAACAAATTGTTTATGCTCTGTATTCCCTTACTTCAGAAAGAGCTTATAAGCCACAGGGAGCAGTTGAAGGATAATTACCAAGTGGTTCTGGACAGACAGATCCAGGCGGAAAAACAGCTTCAGGTTCAACTCAAACAGCTGAAGCAAAAGAAGGAGGAGGAGATTCAGCGACATCAGGTAAAGGCTCAAAGAACACACCAGATCAAGTGCTTTGGAAATAACATTATCACTGGAGCAGTTTGCATGGCTGGTGTGGTGTAATAAATTATACATTACGTTACTATTTGTCAGCTTTTATCAATAATGTTATTAAATGTACTACAGAAGCTACCGTAATAAAGTTATTACATTTATAGCAATGGGTCAGTAAGTAAGATCTGCTTATCCTACTTGATTTTATTAATTTTAGTTTAGTCTCAAGAAAAATCACATTGGATTACATCACAGATGACCAACATCTGTAAAAATGTATGTAAAGCTACTCATCTCTTCAAACTGCATGGTGGTGGTACATCGTAGCCAAAACAATGAAATGAAACCTAGAGGATAAATCATTCTAGTTATTGCAGTTTTTTGTCCAGAATTGCTCCAGTTACGAGTGGTGTTAATGCATCCCAAGTGTTAAGGCAATGTACAAAATACACTGTTCTTCTTTCTTATTGCCTCAGGATGCCCTAAAGGCCATCCAGGATGTTGCTGTGAAACGGGAAGAAACCAGAAAGAGGACAGAGAAAGACAAGAAGGAGCATTGTCAGAAAGAACAGGATCTTAACTCCGAACTGGAGAAGATGCAGTCAAAGAGTGAACGGTGAATAGCGGAATATTTCTGTGAGAGGGGGTTATAGATGTATTGAACAATTACCGTGAGGGATAGTAAGTGGCTTATATGAAAATGACATTCTTCATGTTTCAATTACCGTATTTGCTCGATTATAAGACGAGGTTTTTTCCAGAGCAAATGCTCTGAAAAATACCCCTCGTCTTATAATCAGGGTCGTCTTATAATCAGACCTCAAATAGGTCTGATTATGAGACTAAGATCCAGATCCCCCGCAGCGATGCAGAGGACCTGGATCCTCCTGTGTTAACCCCCCCCAACTTACCGGTGCTTCTGAGTCCCCGGTGCTTAGTCCGGGCTGCGTGTAGAGCTCTACGCGATACAATCGCGTAGAGCTCTACACGCTTCCCGGACTAAGCACTGGGGACCCAGATGCAGGGGACCTGGATCCTCCTGTGTTAACCCCCGACCCAACTTACCGGTGCATCTGAGTCCCCGGTGCGTAGTCCGGGCTGCGTGTAGAGCTCTACGCGATATAATCGCGTAGAGCTCTACACGCTGCCCGGACTAAGCACTGGGGACTCAGAAGCACCGGTAAGCTGGAGGGGGGGGGCATAACACAGGAGGATGCAGGGGACCTGCATCCTCCTGTGTTATGCCCCCTCCAACTTACCGGTGCTTCTGAGTCCCTGGTGCTTAGTCCGGGCAGCGTGTAGAGCTCTACGCGATTCGCGTGGAGCTCTACATGCTGCCCGGACTAAGCACCTGGGGCTCAGATGCAGGGGACCTGGACCCTCTGTGTTATGCGCCCCCCCCCAACTCAGAAGCACCGGTAAGTTTGGAGGAGGGAGGTGTAGTGTTAAATGGGGGGTGTAAGGCATTTCTGGAGGCAGAGTGCTCTGTGAAATGCCTTTTAACCCCTTTAATGCCACTCTGCCTCCTGAAATGCCTTAAACCTCCCTATATGCCACTCTTCCCCATAATATGCCTTTTAACCCTCTAAGTGCCAGAGTGGCATATAGGGTTAAAAGGCATATCATGGGGCACAGTGGCATATAGGGTTAAAAGGCATATCATGGGGCACTGTGGCATTTAGAGGGTTAAAAGGCATATCATGGGGCACAGTGGCATATAGGGGGTATAAGGCACTTCTGGGGCAGATGTGCATAACTGGGGGGCAGGTTGGAAAAGAGAAGGTAATAAAATATTTTTCTCAAGCATACCTTTTATTAAAAAAAAAGTGTTTAAATGAATTAACATTTACTAGTAAAACTTTTTTCCTATAGGGTCGTCTTATATTCAGGCTTTTTTTCCTAAATTAATATTAAGATTTGGGGGGTCGTCTTATAATCGAGCAAATACGGTAATTTTGCCTGTTACTGGCAAAGAGAAACTGCATGGCAACATAATTGGGAGTGGCTAAAATCCAAAAAGTTATGTAGGGATGACTGTAATAGTGAGCCACAGGATACACATCCAGTGGGCTAATTGATTTAGAAAAGGGGACATTTTTATGTATCTGTGTAAGAAAATAGTCAAATAACAAGTAGAACCAATAAGCAGTTAGCCCATTACCAGTAGGACTGATGGCCACAGGGTGGCGCAGGTAAAAGGCAAGACACGGGTACATTTAATGAATATTCCAGGTCAACAGGAATTTCCTTGGATTTTAGGCTACAACAGGAGCGCGAGGAACTGGAAAAGAAGATTGTATCTCTACTGGCAGAGCAGACAAAGGAGAAGTGAGTCTATAACATAATTATTCATAATAAGTAAAGAAATGAGTTTTGTATGAGAGGCAGCAGATTGCCCGTTGGCTGTAGCAATGCGTGTGGTGTGCTGAGAATGTGGGCTTCATAGCCATGGTCCCTGGGAGCAACATCATGGCCATTCTCTGTTCTTCCTCCATACTGAAATGCAGGCATCACGATACATTGATAATACTTTTTGCGTTTGCGCATCAGCTTTGCTACTCCATTGTAACATGTATTCATTTCCACAGGGAAGAGTGGGAGTCTGAATTGGCCTCGTTAAAGAAGCAGGAGGATAAGATCACGCAGAGTGTCCAGGAGGAGAATGACCGTGCAGTGAGAGCTGAGGTAGAAGCAGCATACACAATGTTATCTATATATGTATCTATTAACATCTTTGTGAACTATGGATACACTTTAGAAACAATGTTTGTGTGCTTCACTGTACGATCCATATGGTAGAGCAGTACGTTTAGAGCCGGCAGATTTTAAAGTGCTATTACAATAGGAAGAGTATACAATCTGACAACAAGATTAATGAATGTTAATATGTACTGGTTCAGATGAACCTGCACTTGCAAAGATGAATTTGATTTGTATGATTCTGGGCCCATTGCACCACTCTCTCTTTTTAGCCTAAATCTAACAGAGAGAGTGACACTCTGGGGCCCGAATTTACCATCAATAACTATATAGTAAGACATAAGAAACCTTATTGTGAAATATATCTGCCTTCAGATAATTCCATTTTTTGCAATGATAAATAGAAAGGAGCAAAGCCTATATCCCAGTTAGTCATAATGGGGAATCCACTGATCAAACAATAGCTGAAAGAAAAAGATTAAACTAACTTATAACATTTAATAAATCCTTTTAAAAATCAGAGAAAAATAAAGCCAGGTTGCAGACTGACCGGTTAATTCTTTTAATTCAGCTTAAAATAAATGATGAGTGAGGTCCTATAGACTCTGTTTCTCTGATGTCATATCCTGACGCTCTGCCCTGAAGCTGAAGAAAAAACGTTAGCCATCACTGGTCTATACGTTAACAGGTTTACTTGGGAGAATAAAATGGTCCCTGGAACTGGGAACCATTCCTATAGGATATATAGCATGTCAAGGTAAGAATCATAGCAGGATCCAGAAGTTATGGCTTCACTTGAGGATACCTTGTTCGACATAGTAGTTTGGACATAGAAAATAAGCTAACTGATGCTGTGTGTCCACATTGCACAGAAACATGAAATTCAATGGCAGGAAAAACCCCAAACATTTGGCCCATCTAGTCTGTCTGTATACTGCAGATGCAAAAAGCTCGGTGCCGGATTGTTGTACGTATTTTGGGATTGAAAGACAGTTGTCAGGAATGATGGCCTGTGTGTGAGAACATGATCCGCTCATTTACAAACCGGCCACATGCGTGTTGGCATGAGCCAACATCAGATGAAATTTTTCCCTTCTTTATAAGCCTTGAGAACTGCTTACCATCCGACATCAGGTTTTCCACCTCATCTTTCCTGCTGTAAAAACCTCAAACCTTATTTGATTCTTGTTTTATATTCAGGATGCCCTACTGTTTCTCTGATGCATATTTAATTCCTCCCTCGTGTTAATCCCTACCACTTATGATGGAAGAATGTTCCACTACCACCCTCTACGTAGGTTAAAATGTCATTACAGTATAACCGTTTCTTCAAGAATTGTGGGTTATCTGAGCTGCTTACCTGACATGTGATCCTCATGTTTTCCCAGGTTCTTTCCCTGGAGAGTCGGCGAGACCTTTTACTCATTTCATTAGAAGATGCGGAGAACGAAGCAGACGTCACGCTTTCCTGCCTCAGGTGAGTGTTTAATGATCTTGTCTTGAGTGATAAGGACACATGCCGCCAGTTGATCTCGCTATAAGATCGCTGTCTGTTGCTCTCCTCCTCAGGGTTGCCACCCCCACCCTAGAGTGGATCCAGCTAAAGCAGAAGTGGGAGGCCAGATTAGCCGGGATCCAGCAGATAAAAGCCAATCTTCGGGTAAGGAGATGTGCACCAGCAACCGGCAGACTAGACTGTGATAGGTACAGATATATAGAAGATTTTTTTCTGGAATTGTCCTTATGATGCTGGTGGAATGCAAGTAAAAGTGAATGGACCTGTCTGCGCAAATATACATAGAATTTAAACCTATGACGGGTATGCGAGTGAACTAGTGATGGAAGTTATTCACTCTTCTGTATTGAATAGGAACAGTTTGACTCCCAGATTCAGCAAGTAAGAAATGGATGTAAACTTACAAGCCTCCCATCAATTATGGCTCCCAGTCTACCTCCTCCACCCTCTGATGTAAGTCTGATTGCCACATTGAATAATAACTGTTCCTGCAGACCATACTGCAGTGTGTTGATCCAGGAAGACAGGTAACCTGTAGTAGCCTAAAGCCCATTCTATTGTTGGCAACATGTGTCTGGAGTAACTGGTAAAGATGTTCAGTTTAAGCCATGGCGATAAGTTCCTTGGGGAGGGGGGGTTGTTATATGGCTGACATCCAGTCTGAAGCTAGTAAAGGTGCCCACAAATGGGGCAAGCTCATTAAGGAAGACCCCAGCTTTTAGCTAGATCTCTGCTCTGTCATAGTAACATGGAATCTGATAGCATCTAGTGTGCTTTTTTTCCCTTCTTTGTGTGTCTTCTGTAAGACTTGTAAGTCTAGTCTTATTTTTATGCAGGAACAAATAAATTATATTCCTAAGAAATGTAAGAAAAGGTAAACGGTATGGCAAGATAATATAATACAGAGAAAATCCATAATAAAATAAAAATATGGGTCTGCTTTAAGTGGCCATACGCCTCAACCTAAAAAGGCAATATGATCGAAGTCCAGGTCTGCAATACTATGAATTAAAATAGGCATGATGTAAGTGTGAAAGTTGAATCGATATAAAGTGAGACCACCTGTACAAGACATTGCTGAGCACTGTGTGTGTATTCATGTTCTGGACGCTTTCAGACAAACCTCATGTTGCAGAGGATTGCCCTGAGTCCTCTTCAGATGCCCCATGTCGCAGCGCCATTCCAGCCATCTGTACCGTACACCCTCCCCAAGCAATCTCAGCTTCCGAGTGCCCTCCCATGCCAACCCTCGCCTCCTCTGCCACACATCCCTGGACCTTTTTCTAGTGCAACGCCTGCGGTACCCAGAGCAGCAAGTACTACTCCCTTCCAGACGACCACTAATGATCATTCAGCTGTTCCTCCTGCAGCGGACAAGCTGAGCAAAATCCTGGAAAAACTGCAAGCCAGATTCCCGCAATGCAGCAAGTAAGTATCTTTAACATACTGCGCTGCCCTTTAATAATATAATGCACTAGCTTGCCTGTTTGTTGGGGTGTCAAACCCAAAGAAAATATTTTCAGCTACTGTTAGTTGGTTACCTAGTAATGTATGAATGCTCAGTAACGTATATCTACGTATTCTATATCTATATTCTATATCCTTTTATAGTATTCCTTAAATATGGGGTACACACTGCTTACCTTTTACCTTTACCTTATGTCTCTCTCAGAGCTCAGCTCACTGGGGTCATGCAGCAGATTAAGATGGCTCGTGGAACGCTCTCTGGGCTCACTGTGGAGGAACTCTGCAAGCTTGTGGCTAACAGACTAGTAGAAACACAGGATCTAGCAACCAACGTCACATTAGTAAGTACTTTTATCTCCATACTCTGCTTAATTTAACCTTTGATTCTAAATGTAGCATTATCAACACAATTCCCCATACTGCTGAAAGCCCAAAACAATTCTCAAAAATCGTTCTTTAATCACTTACATTTTTGCTGGGAACATTTAATTGTCACATGACACAAAATCGTTCACTAATTTATTTTGTGGTGTTTCTATGTAGCTAAGCATAGAAACATAGAATATGGAGGCAGGTAAGAACCATTTGGCCCATCTAACCTACCAATTGTTTCTGATGTAATCCGTTCTTGGTTTTATCTTATATTCAGGATAGATTTGTCTCATGCCTCCCAACATTTTAAATGGCCATAGAAAGACTTGTTCACCGGGTGATGGTTAGACATGAGGCCTTTTAACATGTCTCTTTGAGCTATTCATAGCTATTTCTAAACATATGGGAAGTCATACAATGTATTTAGTTAAAAATAAATATACCGTATTTGCCCAAAAATAGGCCACACTTTTTTCCCCCACTTTAAGTCTTTAAAGTTGGCTTGCGGCCTATAATCGGGGGTTTAGCGCAGGGATGCGCAATCCATATTGCCCGACATCCGGGACATGCAGTTCTGGGCGGGTGTTTTTTTTTTTCTTCTTTCATTTAGCGCTGCAGGGGACCTGGATCCTACTCTCCGACAGATGCACAATGCGTGCAGACAACCTCCGCTGCCGGCACTTCCTCCGGGGCCTCTATGGTGGAGCACCAGAAGGTTATGTCACTCCGGTGCTCCACTATAGAAGCCCCAGTGGAAGTGCCAGCAGCGGAGATTGTCTACGCACATCGTACAGACGTCCTGTGAGGGGCAGAGTGGCATATCTATAAGTAATGGTGCATTATGAATTAAAGAGGGACCTTAAAATGGCTATTGGTTTTCCAAATTTCTGTTTATATATAACATATGCTGACTAACTGCATAATAGATACCAAAAATAAATGTATTTACATTATATACATGTATTTCTGTGCATTAAATAAAATACTATTTTACTATTCCACTAATGTGTATTTTTATTTTAAAAATACATTTTTCTTTAAAATAGCACCAAACTTTTAGGGTGCGGCCTATATTCGAGCCAATAATAATAATATAATAATAATAATAATAATAATATAAAAAAAGCACATCCTAAAACTTACTACTGTTTCTCTCCCTCTGCTAATGACGGACTAGCCAGATAAGCCAGTTTTCAGTCCAATATAAACATAAGAATTTTAACAATAAATCTGGCACTCTTACCACCTCTCACTTCCACTTTCCACTCGGGATAATGGTTGGTGAATGAAAGAGTCTGTTCCCTTCAGCCCTGCATATAACTGTTGATTTGTGTGGTTTCTGTACAGTTGCCCTCCAGAATCTGTCACTGAGAAACCGCAAGCATCGCAAAATCTGGTTAACATGGGATGCATCCACTTTCCTAGTAACGCCGTAATCCTTATCCACAGTTACACATACACATAAGATGTTAGATGAAATGTTCTTTGCACTTGGAACGTTGAGTATAGTAAAATGAAAACTCATATTTTATATCTGCAGCCTCCTCGAAACGGTAGGTCGGGGTTTCATACACCCCAAGGAACGGCTTCATTCGGACCCTCATCCCCAAGTGCATATTTGGGGCAGCCACTACAGGTAACTCGATAGAATGGGCATCGGCCTTCCCCCTCATGTTAGTTGTGTGTATGTATTGTGGCACATTAGCCAGCGTTTGTTGGTCATTCTGACAAGGCTGTGAGTCTACGGTGATATTATAAACGGCACATTCGGTTTAGTTGAGTTCATTGTCTTGCTTTATTCACTCTTTATAGCTTTCTGCTCCTTGCAAGCTGTGTCTTATATGCCAGCAGATCGTTCATCCCACTGATCTTAAACCAATGTCTTGCAATCACGTCATGCACCAGAAGGTGAGGAGGGCTCTCTTGGGGTTTCTTGGGAAGCAGTGAGGGTTTAGGATGGTGGGGAAAGTGGTTATTTTAAGGTGTATAAACAGGAGTTCTATTATTTACGTACACATGTTGGCAACATCAAGATAATACTATGAATTGATTAATATAGCATCATATTCCAGTACTGTGACTTTTGACATCCCCTTGTGTCCTTGTATGCTTCTTCCAATATAGCCCATGGATGTTTCTAGTGTTAATAATACCAGTTTTATGAATCTGTTGTTTATGAAATATATTATAAAATACATGACTGAAAATACATAAACATTTTATGTACACCAGTGTGGTGTTGTACGGCCATCCTTTCAATTGTTATTTTTTTTTTCCTTTTTTCTTGATTGATCTTTCTTCATAGTGTATTTCTTTCTGGGCTTCAACAAACCAAAATGCTTCCTGCCCTTTCTGCCCCAGAGATAAACCATGATTAAAATGGACACAGAGACCATCGGCTAACTCATGATACAGTTCGTAATGTTCCCACGTGGCATTTTGTACATAGAATGCTGTGTTCAGAATGTTTTGTACATATTTTCCCTGATTAAAAATCATATTGTAGGTCTGCAGCCATTGTGCTTCTATGTTTGTACGATTGCATACATATGCCTGTTCCGTTGACTGATCTGTATGTCAAAATCCACTCGAGTCCGCTTGCTATAGCTAAGGGTCACCGCAATATAAATATTTTTTTTTTTTTCTCATCCATGCGTGACCGTTATAAACTACAGTAGGCAAACAGTATGTATTGTCTAAAGGTTATCCTCTCAGATTTACATTTTGATTTAAATAGACCAGGAGAATAAATGAATGGGGGTAGGAAATTACATGATATTTATACAGGGGTCAGACATGACAGTTTATTCAAAACACATGAATCCTGAATGAATATATAAGAAATATAGTGTAAAAAAGGTTCAAGAGATAATTTGTTTTTAGACAGAAACACCTCTCTCCAATGGTAAGGAAACTGGAGACAAAACCCTTTTGGCCCAGGAGAAGATGGAGTAGGTTGGTACCTTCGTTTTGCCAACATAGAAAAAACATGTAAAGAAAAATGTAGTCACATAAGCTTTCATAAGGGACTTCTAGATTGAAAGTGTATAAAATATTCTATAGTGACAGAGGGGACAAGGAAACATGTGTTTCCAAAATTTAAGTCAAGATTGTTGTGTATTTCTAATTTTATCTGATGTTTTAATGTAATGTGTTTGATATTTGTACTTCAACCAGAGGACAATGTCCTAAAAGGAGGCAACATGCACAGTGGCAACAAAAAGTAAGGGGGTTTTCTGCATTAATCGTTCATAAAATGTGATTTGCTCTACATCTAAGGCACAGGTATAGACAAACAACGTGCTTAAACAAATAACACACAGACAATGATAATCTGTCATGTCCTTATTGTACGCACCCATTAAACATTCGCAGTTGTGGAGGAAAAAGTAAGCGAACCCTTGGATTTAATAACTGACCGAACCTCCTTTGGCAGCAATTACCTCAAACAATCACTTCCGGTGCAGACCTGCACAACGTTCAGGAGGAATTCTAGACTATTCTTCCTTACAGAACTGCTCAATCTCAGTCACATGCGTAGGATTTCTGGTGTGAACGGCTCTATTGAGGTCATTCAGCAGCATCTGTTAAGGTCTGACTCGGTTACTTCAAAAAGGTGGATTTTCTTTTTTAAACCCATTCTGTAGTGGATTTACTTTCGTGTTTAGGGTCACTGTCCTGCCACTTTACACAACTTCTACTGATCTTCAGCTAGCAGACAGGCCCCCTGACGTTATACTGTGTGGTAACTGATAAACTTGGGAATTCATTGTCCTTTTTGATTGCGGCAAACTGTCTAAGCCCCAAATCATGATCCTCCCTCCATTGTACTTCACCATTGGAATGATGTTTCCGTGTTGGTACACATTGCCCTTTTTATGCCATATGTAGTGTTGCATGTATTTTCCAAACAATTCAACTTTGGTTTCATCAATCCACAAAACATTTTCCAAGCGGAGTGCCAAGGTGCTCTTTGGCAAACTTTAGGTGAACAGCGATTTTTTTTTTTTTTTTTTTGTTTGTTTGTTTTGCATATGGTAGACTTACGAACAGAGATGTTAACCAGTTCCAATGATTCCTTCAAACCTTTAACTGTTACTCTAGGGTTCTTTTTTACCTCAGTGATGCAGACTCCCGTGGGAAGTCCCGGCAAGGGATATTGTTAAAGCGCATCGAGCAGACGTGTCGGCAGCAGAGGTTGTTTACGCGCATCACCGCTGCCGGTGAACGTCTGCGCGATGCGCTTAGACAATCTCCCATGCCGGCACTCCCCCCGTGGAAAGTGCTGCCAGGGGAGGCTGTCTCAGCGTATCGGAGAGTAGGATGCAGGTCCTCTGCAGCCCTGCGGGGGATCTGTATCCTAACCATGCTGCCTGCCCGGCGCCGGGAACTGCATGTCCTGGGCGTCGGGCGATACGAATTGCGCATTCTTGCGCTAGACCCCGAATATAGGCCGCACCCCCACTTTAAAGACTTATAGTGGGGGGAAAAAGTGCTGCCTATATAAGGGCAAATACGGTATTTGAATACTGGTAATTCTAAAGGATTCAGCTACTTTCTCATGCCACTGTATATTAACAGGCCACTCCAGTGTCCCAGACAGCCTTTTAGAATTTGTATTAAAGTACTTGTTATTGAAGACTTTAATATGCATTTGTTAAACCAGAAAAAAATTATGTAATGCCTCCTCTGTGGTCCATTGTGTTGCACCACTGCAGTTTGAAGTCAATGGGAGTGCTGTCAGCTCATGCGCATGTGTGTGTCTCTTTAACCTGAACCCCACCCCCGCTCTGGGGAAAGCTTGCCAAGCCAGTGATGGAGTGAACTGTGAAAATATCACATGGAACAAGATATGTTTGTCCGAACAGGTCTCCTGCACTGCAAAGTCTGCAGACTCTCCCTGTGTATTTGAAAAGGGGCACCATGAATGCGTAGTGTATGATTGCTGAAGTGTGCTTTTATGTTTACATTCCTAAGCGTACAGCAGCACAGACAGAAGGAGGGTTTTGAATGTCATGGTTACCCGACCTCCTGCCATTTACCCATTACTGATTCTTTAGATTTTTTCCCCATCTGCCGTCTCAGCATGTCATGGGAAGACCTATCTATGCAGGGGGCTAGATGAACCCAGGCTATTTGGCTTCGTAAAGGTCAAATGATTTACCAAAAGCGTAGGTAGGACAGGGTTCAAAAAGAAACTAAAATGGCTACACTGCCTTTTCTTGGGTATCACATTGTTGGAGTCTTAGCTGGGAGTGCCACTGGTGCAGACATGGTGCTGCTAGGCATAGTCACAGGAGAACGCGCGGGGAAAAAATGACCTGCTAACAAGACAAAGGGGAACTGCGGACAATGGGTTTTAGTGCAGCTACATTCATTTATTAAAACTATAGCTTTTCGTTTCTCAATCCATGTAGTTCCAGACAGAGTTAGGTGAAACGTTTATTTCACAGAAGGTGAGATCTGTCAGTTAATGTGGTGCAGGATAGCATTATCTAATTATCCATTTTCATCACTTGTACTTAAGATGCCCCCTAAAACCTTTTTGTTTAGGGCACTAAAAAACTTAGAGCCTCCCTTGATTTCTCACATGTTACCCTGACCGCAAACCAGTCCAGTAACACAAGAGGAAGACATTATGCAGATCCTGAGAACAAGAAGTTAAGATGGCTTCCACTATGTTCTGACATGGAGAACTCTGGGAGAAGCTCCAGTTCTCTGGGTTGCGGGAGCAGGGTCTTGACAGGCCCCACTCCCCGCCCATTTCCCCTTTAAATGGGGGTGTTTCCCATAATGTAAGCAGGACCGCCCACTGATGTCAGGAGTCAGTCTTGGCCGCGTCCCGCAAGGGCAGGCTTCGGGCAGCTACATGGTTGTATAGGTTTTAGTGTATATAATTATACGATTTAAGACAAGTAATACATCCTCTTTAAGCTAGTTAGGCTCTAAAGTGCTCAGACACACACCTACAGGGACAAAATGTAGCAATCATTCTGGAGCCAGGTGGCATATGTTGGGCAATCAGACCATGTTCCTTCACATTTCACACCACTCCAAAAACTAATAAAAAAAAAAAAAAAAGAAAATATCGCTTAATGTTTCTCAGCCCTTATTTGTCATCTAAATGCCCAAGATTGCGGATGTTGGGTCTAACGTGAAATACGAGATTTTGACGAAGAATCCATCGCTAGCCATCTGGTTGCTTCAAATCATAAGATGGACATAAGAACAACTTGGAGTTATACTTCAGTTCTTGTTCTTAGAATAAACTTAATGTCTATTATGGTATATATCGGCTTTTTTGAGGACAGCATTCTCATTTTACATTTTTGGTATAGTCTGTCATTTATTATGAATAATATTTCAAAAAAAAACAGTAGGAATGTTGAAAAAATTCAACAAATAATGCTACACTATTTTTTCTTATTTGTGAGCTTTGCATTGGGAGCAAGAAGGTTGTTTGAGCACCTATTTCTTTTTATTATTTAAAAAAAAACATTTAAATTTTTTTTACTTAACCATTGAGGGAGATAGTTGTGAGTAATAATCATGCATATCTTGCAAACAGATCGAAAAAATCAGGTTTATGCCTACCCCATACATGTTTAAATTCCCTCAATGTATTAGCCTTTACCACTTCTGATGGGAGTCTGTTCCATTATTCTCTGTATTCACTCAGTAGTTCATGTTAATGAAGGCTATTCTTTTCGTGATAAACAGGTTTCCAATGTGAGACAATTCTTTAGTTTGATACAGAAACTACACTGCCATTTTCCAGACTTTGGAAATATATTAGTGAACCAGTTCCGTGTTACCAACAAACAAAGTAAAGAAATGAGAATATGAAACCTACACAAGGTCTTTATAGATTCCTTTTAATGTACTTTTAGCTGTGAACATCAATCTGTACTCAGCATATCCCTCTTTTTAAGCAGCTTTTAGGTTCACAATCTGTTGAGCCCCATTTGGCTACAGGAGGTAATTTAACTTTCAAAGAGCACTGATTTAACTTTTTTAACGTGAAACCACACTTTGGGGCATTGTGTGCCAGTGTTTAAATGTGTTTTTTAAAGGGACACACAAAATCAATGCCTCTCTTTCCTTGTTGCCAGAGTTGGATGAATGATCTAGGCACTAACTGATGTTCTGGGCCAACCTGTTGAAACTCTGGACTAAACCAAGATGGATGACATATGACCAATCCCACCCACCCCACCTATTGTCTCTTCTGTATCGCAACCTCTTCCACTTTCATCTGCTTTCTGTCAAGTTTCATTCCTGCTGGATGAGTTCATATGTAAAACCTCATGATAAATACTTTTCAGAACCAGCTGTCTTAAATGTGACTCCCAACAATATGTACCCTATTAATCTTCTGTATGGCTTTAAGTTTTAAAAGCTCTATGTAGTCTTGCATTTTACGTTTAGTCTGTTTTCCTGTAAGGCTGAGAAATAATTTATGAACTTTCCACTCCAAATTTGATCTTGTTTCCTTAAGTTAGAGTAGGAGTTTTAGGAGGAGCTCAGTGTAACTTCTGATCCCCGGAACAGGTTACAAGATCTGGCCGCTCTCCACCGTGCAGCCAATTAGGGGGTCAGGAAGTGAAAACCTCTCACTTCAACAGGGAGATGTCATCAAAATCGTCTCTCGCTCGCCTCAAACAACGGAAACAACGCCACTGGAACAACATGAGGCAGAGGGGTAGCATGAAGAGTGCGCAGACTCCTGCCATTACATAGGCTGTAGTCATAAGAGCAGACTCGTCCAGCTGAGGGGTGTTATAACCACAGTCTTCTGGATCAGAAATGAAAAATGGGCCATCCACAGAGGCCGTACGAAAATCATCTTGTACTGTTAGAAATCAAAATGTTACAAAGTCATCTACTGATGTTAGAAGTCATGAAAACGCTAGGTCGACTCTGATATGTCAATACTTACATGATGTCTGACTTGTGGACAGGTCCCTCTCTAGTTCTAATGCATTAGTTTGTCTATAAATTCGAGCTATTCATATACTATGTACTGTGTGTGATCCTGCACAACTTGCTAGAGCTGTATAAAGTAAAAACAATATAATACAATTCTTTTGTATTTATATGAAATAAAACAACACCAAGAGTAGCGTATGTAGTTATGAATAATAACCCACTCCCTTTTGCTTTTACCAGGCAGCAGTCTACAAATGCTCAGGATTCTGAGGCCTGGCTCTCTTAATGACCCTGGCCCTAGTATAAACCTCTAGCTAAACGGTTAACTCTAAGATCCTTACCATGACAAGTGCTGACAGCAAACCCAATGCGTTTATGTGCACGGTCAAAGACAACGTAGAAGCCCTCCATGATAACAGCTCCCATAACTGTTCCCGTAGTGGACTGGGATATAGCAAATTTGTAACAGTCATCTTGTGATGTAGAGATGTCCTCCACTGGGCGCAAGTATTGCTGTAAATGAGAAACTTGGGAGAGTCACACCTATATGAAGTGGGTTAAAGTTGAGGTTGGATGGGGAAAGAATGGTGGATGGGGATGATGGAATGAAAGGTAAAGGACTAGTAGATGACAATCAATGAGAGAAAAAGGTTACAGAGCATGAATCCACACCAGTATTGAAAATACAGACCTGTGGTAGGATGGTGATCCGGAAAGATTGGTTGTTGGACTCGCCCATTAGATACAAGGAGATGGAAGGAAAAATATGCCATGGAGTGGTGCCTTCTTGCCAGCAAACTAACTGTTCCCCCAGCCAGAAGCCATCTGGGAATTTCTCTGTCTATTATGGTGGAGACAATGATAGGAACATCAATATCGTTATATAATGTCTAATTAGATTATATGCCCTTTACGTGTATCATGTAATCTATTTTAACAGGTACATGTAATAGTACATGTACATGAAGTAATATACATGACTGTTGTTTTAGCTTATGTACTCTAGTACATATTTTATACTAGAACAGTCACACCTGTTCATAGTCTTGTTTGAACCTTACCCACCCTTCCTCTCCTACAGTCACACTCACCGAGGACGCAGCTTTGATTGACTTCACCGCTGCATCAAACACTCTCTTCGGCAAGCGCAGGTTGGTTGTACCGCTGTCCACAATGCTCTTATCATAATTATACTGAATAGGAAAATGGGAAAGGGAATGAAAGGGTTCCAGTTATATAAGGAGCAACAAAAAAAGCAGTTTTAGGATTCGTACAGTATGTACATTTATGACTTAGTACATTAGTATCTCTTAAATTAAGGCTTTACCACTTCTCCAGAAACTCTTTTTTATCTTACGGAGTAGTATCTGCTCGAGTAAATCATCTTTCTTCAAGGCTTTTAGAGAAAAGTCATCTTTTAAGGACTCAATTCTATCTATCTTAGATATCTATTTTTCTAGTATCAGTTTCCATCTTTTTTTTATGCAAGCGACTTTTGATTTACAATCATTTCTTATTGGTTTAGTTTAAGAGAATTCCTGTCGGTGGTTTTGTCGCAGTGCCAACTAGATCCAACCAATAGAGAGACTACAATGTTCACTAAATGAAATTGTACATACAGTTGCTCAATTTTGGGGAACCGTTTGGAGCTGAACGGCTGAACCTGGCTAAAGGCTCCTTGGTGGTTAGTAAACGCTTCAGCATACTCCCACTTGGCAGTGGTTATGTTTCTCTAAGTTCCTTACACATTTTAGCTGACTTTGAATAATCTTTTATTGAATATTCTACTTTATCACATAATGTTGTGGGGGTTTTTTTTTACATATCCTTTACAGCAATATCCATGGATTTAGTAAATTAATGTCCCAGCTCACTCCAGAAAGTAGCATTACAACTAAAATCAGGTGCACCTCATCCTCCAACTTTTTAGTTTTCCTAAAGTCCTGTCTATATTCTATATTGTTCTAAGTGCGTCACACCGGGTTTCTCTGTGGTCTTTGAGGGCCGATACTCTCAGAGACAGTTAGAACTCTTTGAGTTTTGGTTCAGTTAAAGTAACACAACTCACCTCTTTACAGTCCATCCCAAGATCCTGCCCATTGATCTCAATCTTTACGATGATGACTTCGTAGTACCACTCTTTTCTGATTGGTGTGTACCAGATATTGCCCGTGTAAAGAGAGCTATCAATCCCTCCAATCACCTATTAAAAGCAATTGACATGAGACACCTCTTTAGCCTGTTCTAGTTTTCATATAAAAAGAAAATGCAAACAAGTTAGCCGGATGCTGCCACACACATATATAAAACGTCAGCCTCCGTATGGATAAATACTTTGTATGTAGCACCATAGTTAGACTATTACTGTAAAACTATATGGACTTAAAAGGAATACTGCACCAGAGGATAAGCAGCGGAACTAAAAGGACATCAGTGGCGATGCACTGACATGTTTCGTAACACACACATGGACTATACGGCTGTATCGTGTGCAGGGAAATATCAGTGCAGGCTCCTACATTTACACGCAGTACAGCCAGAGACAGTAATTTTACAGAACAGCAGGTTAAAGTACACACCTCGGGTAGATAAACAATGGGTCAAAAGGAACATTTCCTCCAAGGCCCACGGGGCCGTGTCATTCGAATATTCGCCTGAACTGCACAGCACATACACTCTGTTTGTTGTGCTGGGTGATATGGGGCTAACTTGGTGCATTTCCTAATTCTCTTGCAGCAGGATTCCATTTCTGGACTTTGATTAGTGATGGCAGTGGCTGCTTTTCACTTTCTGTCATGTGACAGTCTCTGCCAGTAAGAAACTACTAAGTGTGGAGACTGTGAAACACTTTGCTTGTGAGCAAAAAGCAAGGCTAAGAAGCACCGTGTAAGGATCTGCTAGCCAGCAGCCTGCTGGAGGGGGCGCCGGCAGCCACGCAGCCCCGGACTGCCGGCCACGGTCATTCAGTAAGCGTGGCCACGGCTCGCGGTCACTATGGGGAGGAGTGGGTGTGACAAAAGGGGAGGGGCTTGTGGGGTGGAGCCAGGTGGCGGCAAAATTGTGTTTTCCCTAGGGTGGCAAAAATCCTTGCACCAGCCCTGGGCATAGGTATAAGTGTCACAAAAACCCTCACATGCAAAGACAGTATAAGCAACGTCAGTGTGTCATCTTCATAGATGAAGCAGCAGTGCTATACACAGCTTCACATACAGCCTGGAGAGTGGGAAAGGAAGCTCTTGTCTCCAACACGGTAAATGGTTGTATGCGGCACCATATGAATGCTGCCACCACACTACACTCACCATGCTGCCTCCCACAGATGCCGTCATGTTGCTTTCGTTAATAGGAAACCCTGCTCCACACAACTGCAGGGAGAAAATGTTAGGGACCCGAGTCTGTTTCACCAATGAATCAAAGAATGGCTCCAATGTGTCATCAGGCTATGGAAAGGAATTATACAAAGATAAGGTACACAGAAAAATAAAGGCTAAAAGATAGATGGGATGAAGCAGGCATGGATCAAGTGAGTTCATAACAATAAGTCAATGAGGGAAAAACAATGGATCAAGGAAAGCGAACAGGAAATCACGGCAAAGAAATCAATAAATATTCTGGGAACTGCTGTTACCGAACAAACTAATAAAGGGCTGTAGTTATATGACAGGAGATGGCACATATTGCTAAATCGATAGCAATAAACTGGGCCAAATACAGAGCACTAACTCAATAAAAATAAAGCATTGTAATAATAACCCTCTATGAGAGATAAAGAGTGCATGCCCTGTGCTACTGGAGGATATAAGCTCCAGGAGAACACAGGGACAGAGGAGAATGGTTCTTCATTGTACTGAGATATTCATTATATACACATTTGCTTTGTTGAGGTCTGCAAAGGACACAGATTGGGCAGGTGGTCACTAACAGATGACACTCTAAGGCTGAGGAACTATGGCCCTGTGAGAAACACATGAGCGTTGTAGACGCAGAACAGGTCCACATGGAGTAATGACTATATTTTCTCAGAGGAGGGGAGTTTAGTGTCAGCTGCCCTAAACTCATCTCGTTTCCTTAATCCTAAGGCCAATGAGAACTCAAGAAAAGGGCAAATGTTTAAGAAGGTGCACTCACTAGTACCCTTATACCTTCTTATGTAATATGTAGTAATTTAGGTTAATAAAAAGACACAGGTTCATCAGGTTCATTGTTGATTCATCTAACGTATTAGATCCTCGAATCTGTGATTATTATCTATAGTGGCATGGTAGATGCCACCATTGAAAAGCTCACAGGTCCACTTTAAGCACTAGAATCATTTATCTGTAAATAGCACAAAGTATTGGCCTACCCGTGCAATCTCAGAATATGCCAGGCCCAGAATCCCTTCCCAGTTGGAACCGTTAATGAAGAATTTGTCAGAGTCTGTAATAGCTGCAATGTTTGCTGTGATGGTGACGTTGGGTCCATGTGGTATGGTCACCAAATCAGTACCCAACTCCCCTTCCCATTTCCCCTGCGTGTAAGGCACATACACCCCTCTTCGGACATCTCGGTATGTTCGGGAGCTGCAGGGAAAAAAGGAGGACAGAACATTAGAAAGAAAATTAAATGAAACAGCAGCATAGAACCAGACAGGATCCCCATGAGAGTCAATAAAGGCTCACACGGCCAGTAGGCAACATTTTAACTTTATAATATATACTGTATATATATATATATATATATAAAAACAACTTTACTTGCATCACATTTTTTAATCGGATTATTTTGCTACACTATCTATTTTTTTGCCTTCTCTCAATTCCCCTATCATTGATCATTAACCCCATTTGCATCTTCTCTGCCGTCAAGTCTATACTTCTGTCCTGTGTTTTTAGATTTTTAGATGTACTTATAAGTCATACAGAATCGTAGCACTATTTACATTAAGCAGCTCTGGAATGGTTCTAAAAGTTGAGTAATCACCATGGTAACCATTGAAAAATTCCAAGGGATTGCTCCACATTTTGGTTATAAACGTGGCCCATGCTGTATTATTTAGAGTGATATATTAAAATATACTGTATAGAGGAAACTATGCTGGACAATAATATATAGAATAATGATACGCCAAGAGGCAGCTCGATCAATTAGAATAAACCAGCCATCAGAGATTAATAAGAATTCATTTTTTAGGGCAAATCATTGTGTTGGGGGGTTACCTGTTTCGTGTATACTGTGGGCAGACAGATAGACTAAACATACTAGCATAATGTATTGATTAAAGTGGATGACAGGTACATTTCAAATAATATATTTATTTTTGGGGTTTTGTATGTGCTGTGGAACAATATTTCATTTAATACTTTTCAGGAATAACTACACGCTGGCTTCTTGGCCATTTATGAGATAAAATTAGACAACCTATTGGCCTTGCATGGCTGCTGAAACATGTTCTTCCCATGTATAGCAGCATCCCTTTCTCCCCAGCTGCTTATCCGATGCGGTTTCCGTGGTTACCAGGCGCTCCATCTGTCTCTATTGTACTGCTAAAACTTTAACCCTTGCAATACAAATAGATACTGCTATTCACACGTTCTGTATCGTTAGAAAGCTATTTCAAGGTTCCCTTGGTGCAATTATATATTATATACTTACCGTATATTTCAGTATGTGATCCAACACTGAACTGAAATTGGATCCCTTTCCTTCTTTGGTGCTAATCTGCTATATTTAGACAATTATGGGTTTACACACATAGGTGCAGACACTGCCACAGCTGCACTCTTTTTAGGACAAAGATAATAGAACGATAGCACGACTACACACGATCAGATCAGAGCCATAACTAGGGATCTTGATGTCTGCGGCAAGCGACACAAAGAGAGCCCTGGACCAGTATTACCACTACAACTTCACATAAACTAGAAGTTACTCTTAAGCAAATATTTTATTTTTGATTTGAATATTTTTAAAAACCCACAAAATCAAGACAATTAATAATTTACATTTTAATAGCAAATGCACAGCTTTCATCATTTCTAAAAGACAAGCCTTTGTTTTAGGGGGTGTGGCTAGGGGATGTCTCTAGGGGGTGGGGCTTTACCAATGTAAAGAGTCATAATGTATTTTATTTACGCAATTACATTGCATAAGCACATGTTCTGCTGTTTGTATAAACTTTATTGTGACTTTTAGGGCTGCTGAACACTCGGAAAAACTCATACCAACCAAACATTCCCAGATAATAGCAAAGAGAGACATCAGGGGAGGAAAAAGTGATGAGAGGATTTGACAATGAATGATAGACGCTCATAGGCATGGGATTAGCCGCAGACAGCCTTTAGTGGCTGGGAAGTAGGAAAGTAGTGAGCATGACCAAAGGCCATCCCCGGCCTGAAAACACCGACCCACAGACGAGGAGAAGCTGGGAGGTATAAGGAATTATTTACCCAGTGATACAATCCACATACTGAAGGGCTGGTGAATAGCATGATGTTTATATATCAGGGGAGTCCAACCGGCGGCCCTCCAGCTGCTGCAGGACTACATCTCCCATCCTCCTCAGCCAGCCCCTTAGCTGAAAGAGCATTATGGGAGATGTAGTCCTGCAGCAGCTGGAGGGCCGCAGGTTGAACACCCCTGGTATATATGCTCTGAAAAACATGGTCAGTATGGTCATCTTGTTGCCAACTTGACTTTTTTTCTTCCTGGATACATGTAACTTTCACACACAGTCAGCACATATAACGTGCTGTCTCGTGTACTCATATATGGGAATAAACTAATTTGGGTGTTTCCAGAGAAATAATTCCATACCCCCCCCCCAACTACTAGTGCTGGTGAACACCAGGGGGCGGAGCTTGGGAGTGTCACTCAAACTGGCAGCAAGTGAAATCAGGACCTCGGGATTCTGAATCCTGTCCCGCCGAGCTCTACCTCGAGTGGCAAAATCGGGACTGACCCGCGCAAGCGAAGGCCTTATAGTTCTCCGAAAAAATAATACGCAACACAATTTATTATAAAGATCTTTAGGGCAACATGAGTACACCCTACAATTTCTTTTTAAACAGGATTAAATGGTAACTACGGCAGTGATCACTGCCTCCTACTGTCTCATTAATGTTAACTGGGACCAATGTTTTCTCCAACCTGTTCACAATTCATGTGCCCATCACGCTACTGAACATATCAAACACGTGTTGATTCACCTAGGTTACAAAAAGCTGATCATGAAATGTGCCACAGTAACTGGGTGAGAATTCACGATGAGCGGCGATGAGCTGGTCGTGCCCAATAAATACACAAACTCCCTGTATGCATTAAAAAGCGGAAGAGTTTAATTACAGGAATTAATTAGGCACCGCCACTGTTTATTGATCAGTCTGATCCCAATTTCCCATACTGTCCTTCTATATAGAATCACTTTTTGGGTAGTTTAATGCCACACTTACCGCTGACGGTGGTAATATCTCTTAAGGAATGGGTGAGGGGCAGCACCTACTGCAAAGTTACTGCTCCCAGTGTCCACTAAAATATTGAGCTGCAAGAGAGAGAAATGAATTAGCATAAAAGAGACGTGCGCTTGACGCGTACAGTCAAATGTTCCCAATTTCTTAATAGATTGATGCTGTGTTTATACCTTTACCAGCATAATGTTGTTTGTTTGTTTTCAGCTCCAACCTCCAGGCCAGCCTGGGAGCAGAAGCTTACAGAGAAATTTCCCTATATATATATTACATTTATTTATATAGCGCCAGCTATTTGCGAACAATAACAAACTGGAGAGGAGAAGAGGTCCCGGCTCTTACAAGCTTACAATCTAGTGTGGAAGTGAAACCGTAGGAGAGCATGGCTTGGATGGGGATGAGTTGATGGAGTCAGGATGAGCTGTAGAGGTTGTTGGTTGTTCAGGTGGCTTGATTAGGATGAATGCTAAGAGCGTTATGAGGAAAGTTTGTATCCTTCTCAAAAGAGGTGGGTTTTCAAAGAGCTTTTGAAAGTCATGGATGAGGGAGAAAGTCTGAGGGAACAAGGAAAGGACGGCTGAAATCCTGGATGCGGGAGTGGGAAGAGGTAACGATGGTAGAAGAGAGACGCAAGTCATGCGAGAAACAAAGAGGGCGGATGGGAGTGTATTTGGATAGGAGAGTGGAGATATAATTTAGTGCGGAGTTGCTAAGGGCTCTGTAGGTCAGAAGTGTGAATTTGACTCTGGAGGGTATGGGGAGCCAATGGAGCGAAAAGAGGAGCAGCAGATGAGGAATGGAGATGGAGAAAGATAAGTCTAGCTGCTGTGTTGAGGATGGATAGGAGCAGTGAAAGGCAGGAGAGGGGGGACCAGTAAGTAGGGAGTTGCAATAATCCAGGTGGGATATCACAAGAGAGTGGATTAGAAATGCTATGTATATGTTAAGTGATTTAGAGGGAGCCCTGAGTTGTTTCCTTGAATAGGTCCCATTGAGGGTTTATTAGTTCAACTGGAGTGCTAACTAAGCATGTGCAAGAAGAGCACATACCGTACCTCAAATCTCATGATTTTTAGGCACTTTTATGCTCAGCCACCCCAAGTTTGCGGTCAGTGAGGATCATGGGCAGGTCTAGGGAGTAGTGACATTGATGGAGGTCTGTGCTGCTGCAGCCTCAACTTCAACTGCAGCTTCCATGTGACTATTTGCTAAAGTCCTACAGCTGAGTGCCACAGGGGCTTTTTGAGTAAGGTAGACTGACAGTCCTGTTCCAGCCACTCCACCTTCTCAACAAAGATGTCCCACTAGACAACTGAAATGTTGGTGGTTAGACATATTAATGCTTCCTAATTTGAGAAGAGTCATCTTGGGGAGGCATTTAAATGAGACAGAAACTTCCAACTAAATAATCAAAGAATGCATGTAGTAAGGTGCAAAATGAGGTTTAATATGCATTTTTCTTTAGCGGGTCAGTAAACCATCCCTTTAACCAACTTGTTATTCAGGTAACGATACACAGAACTATTTGTCTGTTTCCCAGAATTGGGCAACCCTGCCCTAGTAGGTTGACCAGGTGCCTCCATATAAGCATGGATCATGCAAGGCTCCAATCATTTTCAGTGCAGCCTGCGCTATATATAGTATATGGTATATGTTTAATTTGCATCCTTATTAAAGAAGAAATAAGGTCACTGGTCATTTGTTAGTCTTTGATGGAGTAAGTTGAAATACACAAAGCTTTGCCAGATCAGAACTACAAATGATCAATTCTGGAGTGTTACATCCCAACCTGTATGCAGGGACTGATATAGTTTAGCATGATACAGGGATACATGGGCAGAGACCAATAGGACACCACATTCTGCAGAAGTGAAATTATAAGGCATTTAACAACTAGTATTGTAATTTTTTATTATTACAAGTGACATTTACACCCAGAAATTGTCACATCTGTGATGCTGCCAAGTGCCCTTGATTTCAGAACTAGGACACTGTACGGAATATTTACACAATGTGGGACAGTACACAATGTACGATGCTGTGTGTGACAATTCTGATATAGAGTGTATTACATGAGAATGACACAAATATTAAAGGTCAAACAAATGGTTTACTCAATCTAACTGTAATGTGTAATGGGAGGGGGTTGGAGGTCCCACCTCGTACTGATGTCATATTGGAGCTTCAGGGAGTGGGGGGTGTGTGTTTATGGCATCGAGCATGGCTTTCACATGAAGCCGTCTGGGACATTTCCCTCTCTTGCTGCATGGAAGTCATGGCCATGTGAAAGTGAACAGGATATTCCCACCTGTAAGGGGCACTTCTGAATATTTGTTTGTGCCAATGAGTAGGCTGTAGTAGTATGTAGTAGTATGGGAATCCAAAACCACCCGGAAGGTAAACTGGTAAAAACTGTCTGAAACAGTTCAATTGACTTTGGCCAGACCTATCAAACCTATTAAAAATGAAACATATAGTGTACAAGTTTAAAGTAACCCTCATGTGTGACGATAAACGTTTAATCATCAATAATCCGTCATGATAAGCAGAGGATGAAACCGCTGGGTAAGCGGTACGGTGACTTTACCCAGCGCCGCCATCAGAAATTTTATACCCCAGTGCATGCTTAACACGTTGGCCCCCCTGCCCATAAGCATATATTATGAGAACAGGGGAAAGTGTAGGGTTAGTGGCATCTGTTCTTTCTCCTACTTCTCCTCTACCCCTACCCGGCGCCACTAGCCCTACACTCACACATGATGCTCAAACACCATACGCTGACAAACAAACTCATGATAACATCATACCCTGACAGCTAGCTACACATGCTAAAACCAAATACTAACACATATATACTCATGCAAACACCATACACTTACACAGTCTAACATCATATGCTCACAAACATTAGCACCTTAACGTAACACATATGCTAACACCATACAGTCATGTACAGGAATGCTAACCCCATACACATACCTGGGAAATCTCTTGACCCAGAGATTGGCGGTGGGTCAAGCTCCATTCCCATTCTTCCATTAAATGGAAGTGTTTCAGCGGGAACGCCCCCGACGTCATGGGGAACTCCCATTAATGTCAGCGGAACCCCCCACCGACGTCAGCGGGGCCGCCCGCTGACGTCAGTGTGCAGTCCTGGCCGCGTCCCTCAAGGGAAGGCTCCGGGTAGCCAGAGCCCAGAAGTTCCCAGGTATGCCCATACACCAAAACAAGCACACTCGAACACTACATATGGACATACACACTCATGCTAATGCCATGCAATAACACACAGCACCATATGTACACACACTAACACCACTCTCCTTTACATCAGTGTCTCTACTACTGCAGGATTACATTACGTGACCCCGCTGGGCGCTCTCCCTCAGTACCAGTACCGGGCATATCCCCCTAATGGTGGCCTTGGCTTTACTAAAGGGTAATTTGCTGCTTTATATGTCTATGGCGGGGTCTCGCACACAACTTCAGACTCCACATATATCTTGGAAAATGTTTTAGAGTCTTCAACCACAACAGAAACATATGTAATGCTTACTACCCTTGTTATAATACTGCAAATATGTCAGCTTATTATTCTGGCTATCCTGGGCATACATTAGCGTTGTCTCTTTATGGACGAGTTGCATGAATGTCAGGGATGTGTGAGCTTTGCCGGGAAAGTGATATATACAGGTACAGACAGGTAAGGATTTGCATCGAAAGACATGACAAATATGTAGAAGCAAGAATTCACTGTAATAACACAGATCAAGACTTTTGGTTCTCGCTTTATTTTCATTTTGAATTACAGGTTATTTGAGCCCTAAACAGGGGTGGTGTGTGGAGGACTAAGCGGATTGTTAAAGTTATTCCCTGGTGATTAATTTGTCTCTCTGTGTGGTACTCCTTGTGAGCATCTTGCTAGATGACTCATGGCGGACATTGATTAGCGCCGTCCCCACCGGAGAGCAGCTTATCTCATTACAAGGAAGTCTCACTCATTCCAGAATAGTGTCTTTCACCTCAAACATTCTAGGGGCATTCTCTCACTCAGGAGCAGTATCGCTGACTATAGCGGTGTCGGAACACAGGCCACACTCAATGGGTTGGTAAACCGCTATACATTAATGAGGTGGAGCAGATTACTTTATTCTGCTCTATGAGGGACATGCATTTTAAGCCAGTGAGAGTTTAGCGTAACAGCTGACCCCTTGGTTGTGTAGAAACTTCGGCCATGGAATAGTGTAACACCACCAATGCATAAACTTACAAATATTATCTTGGTGTCCATATGTAAGCCATGCCCCAAAGTACCTACAGCGTTAAGAAAGAGCGGGTTGAGTGTGTCACATACCTTCTGGGGGGGAGTGCCCACCTTCATTTCCACATAATATCCCTGGCCTGATTTTCCCCTTAGATTGTCTCTCATGTCCATGAAGTTGGTGTTGTGTCCCGTCTCATCCTCAGTTGACCTCTTCACCCTGTTCCCCTGGGCTCCACTAGGACCAGGCCAGTTCTTCAAGGGTACTTTGATCGCAACCTGTCCAGCGATTGTCAGGAACCAGGGTAGCATCATCAGCAGGAAGAGGCTGCTTACATTGGCATAAGCCACAAACTCCATTTTCTAACCTGCTCCTCCCTCCGACTAAGTGGAGAATCCCCGGCAGAGGCACCACTTCTCTGGAATCAGCTTCAATTCCTGTTGTTTTCCATGTCAGCTCAGAGCACCTCGCATAGATCTGGAATATCCCCTCTGGGAATGAAGGATGCTCTGGTTTAGTGATCTACAGGGAGGATGAGCAAACTGGATGCGGTAATGTACCAGGCCCAAGCGTCTCCCTCTGCCTCCCCCCTCACCATGGTTCTGGATTTAGTGCATTTAAGAGTCAGTCTCACCCTCCCCTGACACCAGTCTCCTCTTGGTACCAGGCTGATTTGTCGATCTCTCCTCCTTCTCCTTGTCTTTCCAGTGAATAGCGGAGGAGGACTGATCCTCTGATGCTGAGAAGAGAAGGAGGGCTTCCTGCAGGTCCATGGGAGATGTAGTTCTTGCTGGTGACAATGAGACAAGAGGACGTGGACCTACGGAGCCACCTACTGTTACATTGTAACATTCCCAACACAACGCTAACATTTCTTGATCACGGCAGGGTTTTTAATGTGCTTTATTATGACCATCTTACCTGATTAGTGATATGCATTCAGTACCAAAGCCAGAGAATAGCAGAAAGTCACCTTTTGACCTCATCATCGGAGTCATGCTGAAAAATATCAAAGAGCTCTAAATGTCAATGTTTTCATTGCTGGATACAAATTTACTTTAAATTGCAAACCGTAGATTATTTACGAATCATTTCTCAAAGTATAAAAAAACTATGTTTAAAGCCAACAAGATTGTCGTACCTTTTACATTTTGTTAACATCGAGGTCATATCACGTGTATATATATATATATATATATATATATATATATCCTGACATGGAAATTAATAATATTTTAATAGATTGCAAACTTCTGCAATTTGGTCCAGGATTACTTTTTATGATGGTCAACATTTTATCATATATCATCGTGATTGCGCATATGCATGTGATCGCTCGGTGGCAACAAATTCTGGACCACGGAGGAGGAGTGCAGCTGCAGGGAAGAATGTAAATTACAGTATTAACAGAGTACTTTAATATTTTCCTTAGACTGCCCTTTTAAATTGCACACTAAATTAATACATTATATATTTTGTATAGAAACTGTGCTGTACAACTGGCAGATTGTAACCCTGAAGATATGACTCCATCTGAAGAAGTCTCCAAAGTCCCAAAAATGAAATAACTTTATATCTTTTTCTGTTGCGGCCCAAAAAAAGGTATCAACTTCAACTAAAGACTCGATTTTCTCTTGAGCTAATAGATATTATGTGTTCTCGCTGATAAAATATTTAGTAAATAAATGAATGCCGCATACCAATTGCACTGCCTTGGCCAAGTACGCGGCGATGCTAACAAAAACTACATGTCCCGACATACCCTAGGCGAGAGTAAGGCTGCGCCTTACTGCTTGCGCTGATTGATGTCTGGAACGTTGAATAAGGAGCCAGAATTTCAACAGGAGGCCTATCACAGTCGAGGAGAGGCGGGTTCATACCGTTGCCAGGGCGAAAGTTCCCGGAAGGAGTTATACTTTTAATGCAGGGCAACGCAGGAAGCGTCCCTGGAAGCGAAGCCGTTAGAGAGGTTGTGAAGGTACCGCTGTGAGCCTAGGTGTGTAAAAGAGCAAGGGCATGAGTCTGTAGCGAAAAAACCGAAAGAGCGGCGTCGGTAAGTAGAGTCCTCGCGGGGGGGATCTCTGTGTGGGTCTCACTTTCCGGTGGTTGCAGGACCTATAGGCTGAAAGAAACCGTTCTGTGAAAGTGGGCTGTAAATCGGTTTGGGTGCATAAACCGGTTTGCGGGAATGGGTTGCCGTGTAATGAGACCACTAACAATAATTCACTTTTTTGTTTTGACCCGTTTGAGGGATGGAGAATTATTCTCTTGTTGGACAGCGCTACGGAATCTGCTGGTGCTATATAGATAAATGTCATAGTCTGAAGAATGGATAATATACATTTTATATAATTTGCAGTTGAGTCACTAAATTGTGAGATGCCACAGTGCATTGTTAGGTGTCCGGATTACACAGTAATGTTTAAAGGAGACTATCTTGGCCAATTATTAATGTTCATTGATTTCTGTTAATATATATATGTTATCTTCATTTGCATTGTATCACTTATAGATCATCTTCCACAATAACGTATGTATAATTTCAATAGTTTATAAATATCAACACAATTCATGTTTTAATAATATAATCTGTTTCCGATCTGATGTGTAATTAATTGTGTTTGATCACTGATTGTACAGACATTTCTTAGCGGATGTTTAAGATCGCTGGTGATGTTTCATGGAAAATACTTTGGTTTTGGAGATAACGCATGACAATTTAGAGAGATTTGTGTTATCACCACCGAGTACATCTCCAAATGAAATATCCCACGCAGCGTGTACTATATGTACTGTATGTACTGTATGTAGTATGTAATGATAGAATAAAGAATGCTCGTGATGTTGGTTCCAGGGAGGATAATTATAAATCTGAATATAGAAGCTTGTCAGGCTAGCAGCAGTTGTTATATCCCTCTGGGATAGAATATTCCCCCACAGATGTTTCCATCTCTGTAACGGTGCTGTATGTGTGTTATTGTATGTCTGTATTCTGTGACTGCTGTTTGGACGTATGACTTTTGGTATTTGGATGTGTGGTACCCCTGCCTCCGTCACACCGTTTTTTTTTTTTTTTTGAAACTCTCAAAGTTTCATTTACAATAATAAAAAAGAAAAGGAATACTCTGACACGTTACTGCGTAACAATACACTCCTTATTCCTCAGGGAGATCTTTGAGAGAATCAGAAATAATTTGGACGGATGGATAAGTATCTTAGGTTAAATAAAACTTGGGTGCCAGGTCACCATGGCGACTATAAATAATTTCCTGGTGCCCAGGAGGCAGAGATGTTGCCTTTGTTGCCCCTGTGCTTCACTGCAGGTAGATGCATGGCAGGGAGGCAGGCAGCTTCCACTGAGCCCCCCCAGGAGGTAAGGGGGAGAGGAGGAGTGTATGTGTGTAGAGTGATACTGTCAGTGTGTTTGTGTGTAGAGTGATACTGTCAGTGTGTGTGTGTGTGTGTGAATAGTGTTACTGTCAGTGTGTGTGTATAGTGTTACTGTCAGTGTGTGTGTGTGTGAGAATAGTGTTACTCTGTGTGTGTGTATAGTGTTACTCTCAGTGTGTGTGTATAGTGTTGCTGTCAGTGTGTGTATAGTGTTTCTGTTAGTGTGTGTACATGTGTGAATAGTGTTGCTGTCAGTGTGTGTGTGTGAATAGTGTTGCTGTCAGTGTGTGTGTAGTGTTGCTGTCAGTGTGTGTTTATATGTGTATAGTGTTGCTGTCAGTATATGTGTATAGTGTTAAAGTAAATGTGTGTGTATGTACAATGTCAGTGTGTTTGTGTATGTATCATGTGTATAAGGGTGTGGTGTTATTGTATGGCATTAGCTTGAGTGTATGTTGGCATATAGTGTCAAAGTGTATATATTTGTGTATTGTGTTAAAATGCATGGTCATTTTTAGCATGTGTGTGTCTGTTTGTTTTATTTATTTAGCAACTTAATATTTATCAATCAACTCAAATTTGTGCATCTTTTGCTTAAATTGAATAATCCAAGTGGTTATCTAAAGAGTGATGTACTACTGAAGTATATGGTACTTATGTCTATATAGAATAGCAATATAAAGGACGGCAATGATTCACAAGCATAAAATCCATGTAAAGAAAAAAATGTGTAATACACAAAGTGAGCTAAACAAACAACAAATGTGTCCAAGGAGTAATGATTCTATACGCTGTTTCTATATTTTCTGCATTTTATAGGTGGTTGCTTAAGGAAGGTCCACGTATCATGGCTGGTTCTGCAATTAGGGTCGGCGACCAGCTGATCCTGGAGGAAGACTATGATGAAAATTACATACCGCAAGAAAACGGTAGGTGAATCACTCCTGTGCAGCGGTCATATTCCCAGCACAGTGGAGAATGTAATCTCTCTAGTCAGTAATGTCTCTGATCCAACAAACATCTCCTTCATTGCTTATTAATGGCCCATAGGAAACCTAAAAATAATTGGACAGCAGCTATGAATCGTTCGGCCCGTCTAGTCTGCCCATTTTTGCTAAATCACACCTTTCTTCTCTGTTCTTTTCTCCAATCTATAAATACTGCGATCCCTTAGTCTTTACTGATAATTCTTTACAGGGAGTGTTACGTGTCTGTCCACCCATGTAGGATCAGCTGCATATGTTATGTTTACAATATTATGTCTCTGTTTCTAGAAATTCTGGAGTATGCACGGCTGATTGGAATAGATCCAGATACAGAAACTGAGCTCATGTGGCTAGCTCGGGAAGGCATTGTGGCACCATTACCATCAGAATGGAAACCATGGTGAGATCAACCCTGCCAATAAAAATATATTTTAATGGTTAGCAGTGGTTCTTAGAAATAAGGTTGGGATGGGGCATAGGTACTGCCCTGTCAGTCTTAATAAATGTTCGATCAGGTTGGTACAATACCTGTTTTTATTGTTTCAATAATAACTATATTGTCGCCATATTTATTAACAAATACTACAAGTAGCCACAAGGTTCAGGAATTTAAATCCCCTATGACATCATCAGAACCACCTAATCAGACATACAAACAGGTTGAGAAACAATGTATAGATGCTTTAAAGATTAGCATGTTTTGCCACTTCCTCATGGGCACAGTTTTACTCCCTTTTTGACCCGTTTGTTGTCTCTCTATCTGCCCTCTTTACCATTTCCTACTTTTTTCTTATTCCTTCAGCCAAGATGTTACAGGCGATATATATTACTTTAACTTTTCCACTGGACAGTCAAGTTGGGACCATCCAAGTGATGAGTATTACAGAGACCTAGTTATTCAGGAGCGGGAGAAGCTGCAGGCACAGGGTCCCAATAAAAAGAAAGAGAAAAAGAAGAAGAAAGAGAAAAAGAAAGAAAAGAAGACAAAAGAGTTGCCTAAACCTACTATGGTGAGTATTCCTGGCGCTGCTAATGTTTCATGGTAAAGCATTACAACTGTTATCAAAGAGTCAAAGCCTGTTGGACACCATGTGCAGGTATATTTTGTGAAGTGGTTCCTTAAACACATTATTTTATATTAATTCATTGTAACACAAAAGAATCCAACCACACTCTTCACAAATAACATAATGTTATAAATATTGTGGCATGTATAAGGATCTCATCTTCAAAGGAGGGCAACTCCTATAAACTTTTTACACTAAGCAAGAAAAGAGTTCTACAAAAGCCCTTATATAAAATATATTGTTTTATTATTGTACAAAAACTTATTAATAAAAAACATATATAAAGTATTTCATTATATAGACAACAGAGGTTTAAAGAAGAAAATCAGAGCATATGGAGGAAATATGGCTATGTATATATAAAGTGTCTCAAGTGCATATAAATCATCATAAGAATCATAAAGTGCTGAGTCATTTAAATATAATTGAATATTACTCTGTATAGAGTGCATCTATCAAAAATATGACCATCAAGGAGTGCATAATTAATAATACTCACTATGGAGTGCACCTCTTCATTTGACAAATATATAAGGCACTAACGACATTAATGCAAAGTATACAGTTCATTTCAACGCGCATGCTCGGGAGATAGTCTCTCGGGCTTGCGTGCCATGGGGTGGGACGTCCGATGCGAAGCAGTGAATTGTGGGGCGGGGACGCAACGCCGGCGCCAATTAAGGTTTCGGCGCGCAACTTCTAGGGGAGGGGTATAAATATTAGTGTAGGATGAGGGAATAACAGCGACCCCTTGAAAAAGGAGAACCGAAACGGCGTAGGGGAAGTGATGGACAATATGGGTAAGGAGCATATTGCTCTTAGGACAGTATTCATATCATTGAAATGAACTGTATACTTTGCATTAATGTCGTTAGTGCCTTATATATTTATCAAATGAAGAGGTGCACTCCATAGTGAGTATTATTAATTATGCACTCCTTGATGGTCATATTTTTGATAGATGCACTCTATACAGAGTAATATTCAATTATATTTAAATGACTCAGCACTTTATGATTCTTATGATGATTTATATGCACTTGAGACACTTTATATATACATAGCCATATTTCCTCCATATGCTCTGATTTTCTTCTTTAAACCTCTGTTGTCTATATAATGAAATACTTTATATATGTTTTTTATTAATAAGTTTTTGTACAATAATAAAACAATATATTTTATATAAGGATTAATTCATTGTAGTCTGGCCTCAAAATATTTTGTATCTGTTTCCTTCACAACTGTATGATTGGTTTTCCACAATAGGTGTTTGTGCAGAAATTGCTATTATGCAGATTGTCACTATCTTATCTATTGATATCTCACAGTCATTGGGATCGCCGCTGGGTAGCCTTGCCCCAATAAGGGGCTTGGGTGAAATGGCTGGTAGCAGTGGAGAAATGCGAGGGTCACTGAGCAGCAGTGCAGGGAGTTCTGGAGGATTTGAAACTCTTTTAGCTGGATCATTCAAGGTAAGCAAACTTACTCAACTGTAATTCAAATAGATGGGTGCTGATAAATTGGTGGAAGAAGAGTTAAACTTTTGTGACATTGGAAAGATCATAGAATACATATAGCACCTAAATTACACTCCCACTAACCATGCAAAAATGTCTCATATTTTGACTCTAGATCTCAGGACAACAGCCTTCAAAATCTTACATCAAGAACGGTGAAGGAAAGAAACCAGAGCAGAAGATTAGCCTGACCTTACCAGATGTGGAGGAGGAGGAGGATGAGGATGTGCCTGCTAGTGAAGTCCAGGTGAGGAACATCATAGAGCAGGCATGTCCAAAGTCCGGCCCGAGGGCCAATTGCAGCCCTCGTTCCGGACTGATAAGGCCCCACAGATAAGTTGCCCAAATATAGTTTTTTTATATTAAAGGCAGAGTGATTTAACTCCTGTTTAGATTTGTCATCCAAGTCACAAAATGAAAAGTATGCCGTTTTCAATAAACTTTGCATTTAATTTTAATGGTTCAAAGAATGTCAGGCAAAATGGTCGGCCCTCGCACATGTTCACTTCATCAAATCTGGCACTCTTCGAAAAAAGTTTGGACATGCCTGTCATAGAGGAAACACCAATTTCATGCCACTTAAAGTTTGTATGTATTCACAGCCAGATTCATGACCCCATCGTTTTGGCTAGTCTAGGTTAGAGCTACTCACCTGTCCCACGAAGCAAAGTGGGTGCAGGAGAAAATTACTGAGATATAAGGGGATACGTAACTCTATCTTAGTAGAAAGAGACCATGTTATTGGTAGCCTTCACAAGTTCATTGTAACAGATTCAAATCAGGTTGTGAGAACACATTATTACATTTGTTTGTTTACCAAGACTTATCAAGAGCAGTTTAGTATCCCTTATCTGAAATGATCCAAATTCAGATAAGGGGAGTTCAAATATCAGATACTCATGACTGAGATGGGACAGGAGAGAGGTGTCGGACCTCTCCTGCAGTCAGTAGATCCTTTCCTAGCCACCTTTGTGACTTCTCCCTGCTTTCTGCACCATTCTTCAGGTTTCTCTCCACTGTTCCAGGGCACTTGTGCTCCGTTATTCAGGTTTCCTCAGAGCACGTTCACTTCCTCAGAGCACCCCTGCTCCTTTTTTTGGACCAAAAGTGCTCTGGTGAAATCTGAACAACAGACAGGAAGAGCTCTGGGACATCGGGAGTCTCAACAACAGAGCAGACGCAGGTGAGAAGACCATTATCCGAAATTATCCCTTATGTCTGTGTGTGAGAAGACAGGGCTTCCTGTCTAATCTCTCCAGGGCCCAAGGCTTCTTAATTGGGCTTTGCATATAAACCATAAACCAAAACCACTGGCAGTATTCCTCTCTTTCTCATGCTGTCTGTGCCGTTATATATCTTACATTTGCTGAAACTCTCCATATGTTATTGTGTTCTGATTTCTGTAGAGTCCCAAGGGATCTGCACGCTTGCTCAAAAACCTGCATATGGATATCGGATCTCTAGGAGGAGGTTTTGAATATGAGGTAAAAAAAAACCCATGTCTACGTTCTAAATATCTAGCTTGGCTCCTGAAACCTAAACAAACCATTCTCACACCAAATATGCAGTCCTAGAACATATTCCGTTTTTCTTTTAATTTAGGAAGATCTCCTTTTATTATTGTTCCTTTTTTGTGTATTGTAATTTCTGAGTATGGATTTCATGGACATGTCTAGAAGACATACGGAGCTTATGTCTCTGTGTCACCCAGGAGAGTGAGCGGGAAGAAATAAATGCTTCTGCTGACCACTCAGATGAAGGTTCTGAGCCAGAACTAAAGAAGATTGGAAATCCTGAGGATGATGATGAGAGCCAAATAGAGGTGACCCTAGGGGTGTGACATCATCTCTTGCAGGCATGATGTCATGAACACACTGCATGAGTGTGTCTTCCCTTTTGTCCCTCACTTTCCTGTAGTCTGCACAGTCTCTCCCACTTGGTTGATGTGAATTTTCTGGCTGTTTAATTTGGAAACGCAACTGGCGTGTGTGGTACGAAGCCCCGTGTACAGTGGGTATATTCTATTTATTCTGTCCGTATTCCTTAGTTTGTATTGATGGTCAGCAGAATATTAATATAACATGAAAATTAGGCAGCCCTGATGCAGAGCCATTCAGTTAATGGAAATGCACTTCAAAATTGGTATTTCGAGGAAAATTTTAATGGTCACATAAAATAGAAAGTGAATTAAGTTAACTCACGCAGAAAAAGGCACACCAAGGCAAAGCTATAGAAATCATATCTAAATAAATACACAATATTAATAAATCATACATACGTACATACATACATACACACTATAAGTTTAAAGAGACATTATAATGCCCCAAACGGCATAACTAAGCATTAGGGCATATTAAAGAACTAAGTGTATATATAAAAAATGCATTGAAGATGCAGCAGCTACAGAGAAACACCTCCTTCACTGTCTGTGATTCCTGACAATTTTGGCAGCCCCATACCAAATGCGCTTGTAAGATCTCTTGGAAATCTTGAGTGAGTCGGGGCTGAAAGAAGTATCTGATGTTTGGAGATATGCTGGGTCAGTGAAGCAGAACAAATGCATACAGAATATTCTGATTAAGCGTGCCCCATGGTGTGCTAGTGCTCAGTGGGCTGGTAATAAGGGAGGTCTCTGATGTCTCCAACCAGCACATTGATACTATGGAATACTGTTCCGAGCTGGCATTAGCCTCCATAGACTACCTTAAGACATGGCGTCATATGCTGGCATTCTGCGATGAGGATGGAGGTTATGGAGGTGGTGGCTGGGCCCGCTGCCCTGGGTCAGGTCTAGGGTAGCATCCAAGGTATATAAACCGATGTGAAAGAACACTCATCATATATCATGTAAGCATTGAGGTGGACTTATAATAGACTAGTGTAAGGTTAGGTGATGTTTTCACTGCGCAGCCAGATTAGTAGCCAGATCTGCTTGCTTGTTTGTTTGTGAATCCCTCCTTCTTTTTTGATGCTTGCTGTTTTTACCTTGCTACAATTCCATATGCTCCGTAAACATTTCCCCTGGATGGTTTTTCATTGTGTGGTCTAGCTCTTTGTGAGCTGTAATTCTGCAAAATTAGGCCAATAACATGGACATCCCACCCCACATCCTTGCATTTCTCCAGAAAGGGAATCGGGGTTGTCGGAACATGATGGCTCTTCCTCTTTCTGCCGTGTCTTCCACCCCGGTTCAAAGCTCTGGATTGAACCAACCAGTGGAATCAGAAGAAATCGTGAAACATGGTATCTCAGCAGAGCAAGATCCTGCTGAAAGAGGAGGGTCCTTGTCGGCTTCCACTAAGAGTCACTCTAAGAATTCGCATTTTGAAGGAAATAAAAAACCAGGCTGCACGATGATGGAAGATCAAAGCTCAAGTGCCAAGGGTTCTCTTATGGAACATGACACCCAGGACGTAAGAGACCACTAGTCAAGTCTTTTTTAGCTCCTGCATTCCTCCACATAGATAGCACTTCGCTTAAGATTTTATGGATTTTGCATATAATCTAGCAAGTTATGTTGACAGTAGAAGAAAACTTAAACATGTTGTAGCATACGTATGCTAGTAGCTATTAATTAATGTGTTCTGGATGTCCGCTAGCATAGGAGTTATTAACCCCTTCCTGACAATGCATATAGTGCTTCGGCACAAAATGTCAGCAGTTGACACCAGAGAAACATAGTACTATGTCATTGCACTTTAAGCATCGGCTGGGTTAAATCTGCGAAGGGGAGACAGCCTGGTGCCGCTTCTGCTAGCTGGGGCCAAAATTTAGCACCCCAAGCTGAGTATTCAAATTTGACAGCTGTGAGTGCTAGACAGATGCTTATGGGACATCACTGCATTAGGGGGATGTAACTGCAGATGCACATATCCTGGCATTTCTTAGCAGAAATGTTGAAGATGCTGCCATTCACAAGTGTAAAAATGCCTTTGCCATAAAGGGGTTAACTAGCAATAAACCACCCAGAATGTGTTGTCTTAAAGTAAAAATATGAAAAGCATACAGTGGAGCCTCCTTGCATAAACAAGGATGGATATTGGATTTCTTTGTTTTACTTAAGTGCAGATTTTTGTTTTTAAGCAACGAAAAACTTTGAGTCCCAATACAGCTGCATTTGGTTCTGTTGTGTTTTTTTTGCTTTTCCATAATATTAATATGAAATAAACCTTGTGGAGACCTTTGCATTTAATGCAAACCTGTAGCACTCCCGCTTTATTAGCGCATCATCCGGTTACATATTTTACAGATCTTATTATTTTTCTTTTTTTAACTGCAGGAGTCTGAATCTAGCGAGGATGTAAAGGAACTTGAGTCTGACCACAAACGGCGTGGAGCACTGGTGAGCAATGGACCATTATTTTGCTCTTAGACTTCTCAGCTCAAATGGGAAATCAGTGATTTCCGGGCACTACGAGTCCCCGAACATGTTAAAAACTAAAAGTAAACACTGGTCAATACATCCTTTTTTTTTTTTTTACAAACTTTTTTTAAAACCTAATAGACTGAAATCTATAAGATCTTGGACAGAAGGGGCAGTAATCCCCAAACGGCTATACCTCGGGTATATGTTATACACACACAGTGGTCTGAAAAGGTACTTCAGATCATCCAACTAATTTTACTAAAACCCAAAATGCCGTTCGTAAATTATGATTTCATGTATAAGGGAACAAAAGCTATCCAACCCTACCTGTCCCTATGTGAAAAAGTAATTGCCTCTTAGTTACTTAATCAACCAATTAATTAAATTTCATTTATAATTGGGTTACATTTCACTAGCCCAGGCATGTTTAGATTCAACAGGGCTTGCAGTAATCATCAATTAAATAGAACCTGTCTTGCAAAGGGTCTAAAAGGTCTAAAAAAGAAGCACATGATGCCACAATCTTGAAATAAATTCAGAAATAGATAAAAAAACAAAGTCAATGACATTTATCAGCCTGGAAAGGGTTACAAAGCCATTTCTACGCCTCTGGGACTCCAACGAACCACATGAAAGCCGTTAACTACTAATGGAGAAAACTTAGAACAGCGTGAACCTTCCCAGGAGTGGCCGGCTGATCAAAACAATTCTCCCTAGAAGAGCGACCAAAATTCCTCTACAGCGATGTAAAATTGCCACTTATTGAAAAAGTTTGATAGCAGTTGTTGCTGCCAAGGGTTGCGCAATCAGTTTTAAGGTTTAGGGGAAATTACTTTTTCGCATGGGCGACATAGGTTTTTTGTGTAACTCTTTACATTCAATGAATGAAATGATCATTTTAAAAGCTGCATTTTGTGTTTATTTGGGTTATGTTTGTCTTATATTAAAATTAGTTGGATGATCGAACAATTTAAATGTAACATTGGCAAGTAGAAGAAATCAGAAAGGGGGCAAATCGTTTTTTCACAACACTGCAATATTGTGTGTTATATACAATTTGTATTAAAGGTGAACCTTTGTTTGTTGGGACTCCTATTGGTTTCAACAATGGTGGCTAATATTTTGCTACTCCTAGAGAAAAAAAAATCTCGGGGAAAATATTGTCGCAAGATTATTTTTCTTTTTCAGGATTTCGGGTTCACTAGCCAGGCCATGGAGAAAATACTTGACATTGATGCTCTGTCCCCAACGGCAAACCACTCAGAGGTATGGCACCCTCTACTGGCAAGGAGGTTTATATAGCAATTTAAGAAGCTTACATTTTAAAGAAAGCTAGGCCTGCAACAACTAATCGATTAGTTGAATTAGTCTGACTATAAGACTAAGATCAAGATCCCCCGCAGCGCTGCAGGGGAACTGGATCCTCCTCTCTGGCAGCCGGTGAACGCCTGCACGATGCACGTAGACAACCTCCGCTGCAGCCTGGCACTTCCGCCAGGGCTTCTATGATGGAGTTCCAGTGTGGCATGGCCTTCCGGTGCTCCATCATAGAAGCCCCGGCAGAAGTGCCAGACAGCGGGGGCTAAGTGGAATATCAGGAAGGTGTAAGTCATACATTGGGGGCAGAGTGGCATATCTTAGGGGGCAGGTTGGCAAATAAAAGGAAATAAAAACAAAAAATGCCCTTTTCTCAATCATTTTTATTAAATATGAAAAGATAGTTTTCACATGAATATTTACTAGTGAAACTTTTTTTAGGTATTAAAACTTTGTTTGAGAAACTTTAAAATACAGCTTTTATTATTATGTCATAGTAAAATAAGAAGGCGATTGAACAAATGCCATTATTATAAAGAGATAAGTATTGTGTGCACACAGTACAATGACACGTTAATGTAAATGTTTAAGTTTTTTATTCTGCAGTTTGTTCATTAAATTATTTTAAATAAATAAAAAATATGCATATTGGTTTTTTTATCTGATTAATTGATTTAATCGAAAAAATATGAAAATAATCGTAGCCCTAAATAGTCGCAGCCCTAAAGAAAGCATATATTGTTGCATACACTTATTTACATGTTTTCTTCCATACAATGTACCTTTTTAGAATAGAATTTTATAGTAGTTATCAACTAATGTTCCAAATACAAGTGCAGTCAGAAGCGCCTATAAAAATATAACTGAGCTCCCGATCTTCGATGTCATATCTCCTTGTACAGCGCCCTTCCCACTACATTTTTTTCTCAAAGACAAACACTCCAATGAAGTAACCGTTTCTGTTGGAATAAGCCAAGTGGCAAATGATTTCAGTAAATTAGGAAAATGATAGTATTAGGAGTTCTGATGTTTAATTGTGACTGGTTAATTCTGAACCCAGTTATAAGAGGGTGTGCACACTTATGCAACCAGGTTATTGTGAGGGTTTTTTGACCCCCCCCAACGATTTCAGTTTGGCAATTGAATTGTTCATGTTATAAATCACATTAAATGTGAAAAAGGTTCTGACATGATTTATCTTTGTCTCATTCTTTAACATCACAAGAACCTGGCATTTTAACTGGGGTGTGTAGACTTTTTATATCCACTGTATTTTAATAAGGTCTGTGCTAAAGACTTGCAGAATAGTGCGATGGAACGGGTGGAGGGCTACATTCCTCTAAC
>NC_071098.1:15810000-15932500 GCF_027358695.1 Spea bombifrons
GCACTGCTTTCCCAGGTCTCTGGGTCACTCTACTGTTTCTCAGAATCTTTGCCATTTGCACCCCATGGCTAACCCCACCCTTGATGGCGCATCTCTCTTCTTCCCATAGACATTGCTTGGCCTTCAAGATTCCACTCAACCAAAGTTACAGAGAGAGGATTTTCTGGCCGCACACGAACCCCACCTTGCACACAAGAAAATGTCTCAGGTGCTGGACTATGAGAAAGAGGTAACTAGAGTTATTGTCCCTGGACAGAAAAAAATAACCAGAATTGCATATAGGTCTGCGATTATAACACGACCCCACAAACTTAGGATCTAATTGAAAGAAAAGGAAAAAAAAGAAAAGACCTTTTTTTGCCATAGAACATCAGACACTTGCTCATACACAAATTTATATACAGTAGTGTTGGGGGTTAGGACTGGGGGTAGAAAAGCGAGGTGGTAATTTAATCCGTATTTCATGTGTACAAACTCTTGTATTCTTACCTACTCATCAGTCAGTGTCTCGGAGATGAGTAGCACATATTTAGCACAACATCTCCCATGATGCTCAGCAAACATAATGCTGCCTGAGAATCATCTGAAATGTAGCCCACAAAGATTTGCCTCTATTTGAACCATGTCCTCTCCACAACTTTTGAAGAGGAGTACAGACCAATAAGCGGAACTGTGGGAGATCACGCTGTATCGTGTAGGAAACACTTTGTGAAGATCGCTCCTTAGTGATGGGTTCACGAGACCTGCGCCTACGTGCGTCCGCATGTTGGCTTTCGGTTCAGTCTGGCAAGTTTTTGAATGGGCTATAGAAGGCGACAAAAGTGATATATCGGAAGAAGGGCGATGCGGATTGGAGGTCTGAATGCTAGATGACCTTGATTATACAACAAGGTTGTTTTTTCAAGATTTTTTTTTTTTTCTAAAAAAACCAAAAACCTAGTCTTATGATCGAACTAGAGTATTACCCAGCTAATGCGGATGTGTTGTCTCTTATCTAGGACACAGAATCTGCTTAGTGGACCTGCAAGTTTTTATCAGATTTTGTCTATCAATAAAGGCATCGTTGCCCAACCTTTATAATATTTTGAAATATTTAGCCTTTGGAAAACCTCTTCTTTGTGTATTTTGTTGTAACTGCTAAACGTCATCTATTGCACAGATGAGCGATCTTCTGCAGGAAAAGCGCCAGGAAGTGCAGAGAGAGCACGAGAGGAAGCTGGAGCGACTGAAAGAGGAACATAATCAGGAGCTGGAGAATATGCGGCTCCAGTTTGAGGATGAGGTAAGAGCAGAGATATGCCCAGATTTTGGTTACAGGTTGTTTAGATAGCCCATGTTAAAAAAAAAAATAAAAACAAACGAACAAAAAACTTTAAGATCAGTTTTTAAAAAAAATACGGTTTGTATTATAACCCATTTCAGGAACAAACTCAGAGGTTTAAAATGATGGAGAAGCTGCAGGAGGAGCTGGGAAGGATGACGCTGCTTCACGAAAAGGAGCTGGAGATCCAGCGCCAGGCATTTGAAAAGAGACAGGAGGAGCGACAACGCAGCTACCAGGAGAAGGTGACACACTGATTATATATTTTATATAGTTGCACACCTGATTACAGCCAAAATACACATAAATGTACTGCTCTTTCTTATATTGATATCCTTAAACTCTTCAGGAAAGCATACTTCTGGAAATGGAGCAAAACCAGGCGATCATAAAGAAACAGCTATTGCTGAAGACAGCCCAAATAGACTCGCAGGTAAGCAGAGACGTGAGAGTTACACATTGCCTATGCGACTTTTATATCATCAGCTGTATGCAGTGAGTGGTTATCTGGAGATACAGTGATGTCAAATACTGCCATTCCATCCTTTTGCTGCAGGAGGAGATCCTGAAAAAGAGGAGAGAAAAACTTGATGAATTAGAAAAACAACTAGAAAGAAGATTAGCAGTAAGACATAATTACTCATTTTTAGCAGACAGCCTTGCTTGCTATGTATCTTTTGACCACCATTTTTTTACACATCAATTTAATATTGTTTGTAGGAACTGAAGATGAAGGAAAATATAGAGAGAGAGCAAAAACGTCTGTCTGAACTGGTTCAGCAATCACAGGGGGAGTTGCAGGACACCCAAAGACGTAAATCCGATCTGAACGAACATGTGGAACTTTTGCAGAGTCGGTATGCCCAGCTCCAGAAATTAGCCAGGTAATCCTTCGGAGTCCTGCAGCATTGAGACATTTAATATAGCTGAATATTCTAGATGCAGGAATGCAAAATAATATAATTTTTTTTTTTTGCTCCCAGGCCTTAAATTATAGCAATACATTGACTACCTAAACCAACAATTCTGTCTTTCACTGCAGCAACTTGGAGGAGGAGATAAGCAAGAAGCGCTTGGATCTGAGCAAAGAGGGGATGTCGAGAGTGGAGTCTGAACTTCGGCTAGAAGATCTTGCACAGTCTGGTAACCACGTGCACTCGACCCCAGCTCCTGTGAGTATTACGGCAGCCTCTGGGCTTGTCGCACATCATCTTGCCAAAGTTACTTATGTTGTTTTCTGCTTGGGACGCAAGGCTCAATACAAGACTAGTATTCCTTAGGGGTTTTTATTTTTGTATTTATTTACTGGCCAAACATTACTTTTAAAAGTCCTTATGTCTCCAATTACAGCTCTCAGTATTAGATTATACATTTTATCTATAACTACAGAACCATGATTTTTATATCTATCACCGTCTGCTCCATACAGCACAGAGAGTCGGCCAAACACGCCTGGACCTCTTTAAAGAATCACGTTGATGTTATCCCGTTGGACAAGTAAGTGCTCTCCATTCATCATTTATTAAGCCTACTTCTCATATCACAGGGAAAAGAACACTGTGCCACCAAAAGACTGCTTATCCTTCTCCAAGATTTATGACTGATAAATTCATACAAATTCTCTTACACGCGTCAAAGTTTAGCTTCCCTTTAGTGAGCAAAGGACATTTTGTTGTGGGAGAAACTAGTCCCAGGTACACTAAACATTATCAGTAATCAGTTTTTGTGTGTTTTTTGTTTTTTTTTCTGCCCTGCGATCTCCTCTCCACAGCGTGCGTCATTACATCTCCTCCCAAGGCTCGTCTATACAAAAAGCTAAGGAGTTTTTACAGCTGCAGACACGCTCCATATGCAGGAGGCAGACGGTGCTTCGGGAAGCCAAGCAGCAATGGCGTCATGACATGCATGAGACGGAGGATCCAGAGAGATCACAAGTGCTGGAAGGGATAAAGAGGAACATGGAAGAGGTAAGAGTAGTAGCAAGTGACCCTGACGTGCTTTCCAATGTGAGGAGAAATATAATCGCCATCTACAAGCAGTGAATTCATTGTCCACGTGTGCATGCAGGCCATGGCGTTGTATGTTCGTTAGCATTCATGTAGGTTCTATAGTTCTACGTGCCTATCCCATACAGTGCAATTGCTCATACAACTTCTACTGGTTCCACTGTATATTTACATGTGTAAGATGCCCTATTGTTTGTCTGTGCTAAAATGAGCTGATTAGTCTGTAAAGTCATAAAATGAGACCTAAACAAGCTGCCATTCCTTCATTTTGTGATCAGTTTTCAGCCGAGCGCATCTCTCTGCATTTAAAGATAAAAAATTGTATAATGGCCCCTTCCGGAGTCCTCTTTCCCTACCGGGTGTTCCTAGGAGAAACACGCTGCAGGCCCCCTGGCTCTGGTACCCTTGGCATATTGGCCTGTTAAGCTGCAGGTAGAGGAAAATGGACAGGCGCATGCACAGAAAGGAAAGAAGAAAAACATATGGCTTAATTCAATGTGATAAAATGTTTAATTTCGCTTCATCACATCCTCATTTTACTGTTTTAATGAATGCCATGCTTTGAGAACACACTCCTGGCATTTAAAAGTCCCTGCATTAGAAAATGTTACTACGCTTCTAATAAACGGATTCAGGAGCACAGTAACATTTTCAGATGTTTAGTAATGTTGTAGCGTAGATACAGATTGTGTCATTCCTATAGGCGCAGCAAGCACAAAGCCTATAATCATGCTTATGACATCATTTTTTTTCCCTGCCAAACGCTATCAAATATTTTCTACCTGAGAAGCAGCGTTTAAAGACATCCTTGTGCAACTTTTCTCTCTAGATCTGTTTTTTTTTTTGTTTGTTTTGTCATGATACCATCTATACATTTTTCATGTCCCAACTTCTTCATTATCGGGATCTGCATCTAATTATCTCAATTCTCCGCTTGCAGGAAGCACGCAGTCTGGATGAAATCTGCAGTAACATGGAGAAGGGGCAGGTTTTGCTGCAAGAAAAGGAGCAATGCCTCCAGGAGCTTGAGAATTCCCTTCTTGAGGAGGTATGATGATAGACACAACTTTCTAGAACTGAAGCTGGTATGGTGTCTGACCCTACCCATTCAATTATTTCTGTTATTGGGGGGCAGAGTTCAAGGAATGATGACGGAGGGTATATATATTATTTCACATGTTCTGCAAGATATCTATCCCGTGTAATTATAATACTGACAAATTGTATTTAAGAAATTTGTGTATTTTGAGTCCCATTTGGGTCATATGGAGGGTAGGGTATAACACTTTTTCCAAGTTATACTACACCACAGGTGAGAATTCTAACTTTACTCCTTTGTATCTACTAATTAATGGGGAGATAGTCTAGTATCCCCTTCACTGAGACACGGGAGATCAACTGTACTTCTAAAACTTTGTATTAAAAGCAGTCTGGGGGGGAAAAGGTACCAAACAGACAAGTATGTTTGTCCCAATTGTAACAGAATAGAGAATGTCAGGAAGACATCGATCTTACAGAATATCCCAAATCTCATACCCATCAAACATATATCCAGCACTTAAGTGAAATGAATTTATTATTGAGCTTGGGGAAGGTCAAGAGGCTGAAACCTCTAATGGACTGTAACCTTGCAAGAGCAGGGTCCTCTAATCCGTCTACACCAGTATGTCTTAATGTGCTGTTATTGTATTGTCAAAAGATATATTGATCTTATTGTTTGTTTTCACGTTATTATAATGGCGTTAAGAATACTCTGGCGCTGTATAAATTAAAATTTAATGTCACCATTATTTTTGTGACAGCTAGGGCATCAATAAAAGCATGTTGCCACCACAGAGGGTGTATGTGTATGTGCCAACCCCTTTTGGTCTGTTTCTCATCAGATGTCTGGGGACGCTACTTCGAAAAGATCCAGAAATAGGAAAGTAGTGACATTTGACATCAGCGACACAGAAGACACCAGCAGTATATCCAGCAATGACTCCCCAAGATGTGAGACCCCAAATCTCTCTTCTCAGTTCTGTTTCCTATAAGTGGGTTGATTCAGTCTTAGTGAACCATTGGGTGACCATTTGTTGAGAAAATCCGTGTTTCTTATGGAGCTTAATCAAAAAGTCCAGTTATCAGAAGGACAATTTAAGTAGTTCTTCCTCTCATTTCCTCAACACTGTGTTCTAATCCTGAAACTTACTTTTGTTGGGGGGGGTGCATCTCCCCATTTGTAAAATACATTGAGCTTTTAAAACAACATCAAAGACACACTACTAACTTTTTTTTAATAGACATATTTAAGTACATTTTTGTATTACTAGATATTAGATTTAGTAGATTTTATATTTGCCTTACAGATGTTCTGCAATAGCAAGCCTTTGTAAACAGACCCATCTTGATTTGATTATGAAAGAGAAGTATAATCAAAAGTAAAAATCATTAATTACCATGGCAAATTTATCTGCGCTTCAGATGCAAACAATATATATTTGTTTTTTGTGACGGTGTTCTTGTCTCTGTAGATGAGAGTCTTTCATCACCGTCTGGACATTCACAGAAAGTGCAGAGTTTGGTGGAGTCCCTGCAAAGCGTTACTTTGCAGCTGAACAATGTTCTAGGGTCGCTTGGACCCCATGCCTATGGTTCTTCTCTTCGCGCCCAGCCTCCTGTATTTGGAGGTATTCCGCTCTCTACCTACACGTCTCTGAACAGACCCGCTGCTCCACCTGGCATTGTGCCACCTTATCAATGGGCATGGAACAGCCAAGTCCACTCAAGTCTTCCCTCATCTTCAACCTCAGCCGCTCGGTCCGTGGAAGCGCTCTTTGTGAAGAAATTGCAGAAGTATTTCCCAGGTGAGGCAATTTTTTGAAGGTGTATTTTGTACAGGCATTGCCTGGCTCTGCTGTGCCGTTTTATCCTATGTCCTATGAGATGAATACGTCGCGTGCCTGGAAGTTTCTATGCTATTGAGCTTGTTGGCCTAGCTTTGAGGCAAAACCAAGGACTGGTTAAGGTTCAAGTCTTCAGCGCAAGAAAAAACAGGCACATTAGGTTATCTGAGTGGTTCTTATTTGCCTCAGAATTTATGTTTCTGTATGTTGACTAATCCATACATTTTTATTAAATTTGTGCATGGTTTTAAATTACTTGAACATGAAAAAATTAAGTTGTCAATCAGGATTGCTTCTAAAAAAAACCTTAAATTATAATAATATATTTTCTTCATCGATTGATTAATGTAAATTGTGCCTATTGGAATAAATGACACATTACAGTTCAGTTTTAAATATAAGTATTGGTATCGTTTTGATTTAATTGTCATTTTTTTATTACTAGGTGGATCATCGACTATCATTGACCCACCCCAAACTGTGACTAATTTAGGATATGATCCACTTGCGTAAGTATGCAACCATCTTTTAGCCAAACAAACGCTACAGTAATCGAAATAAATGGGACGCAGGGAGCTTTTCAGCATTGATTGAGAGCTGTTAGCTACTAAAAGGTTCTGATTTTACTGATGAGATCACAGTTTTGCTTGATTGACCCTGGTTTTAAATTGCTTTCTCCCTTTGCAGAGTTCCTATACCACAAGTAGACAATCATACGATGCAGGCCACTTTGAAAAACAACAAGAATTATCTGAAAAACTTCAGGAATGATCCCAAAGTGTATCCTAACCTGGGGAGCACACTGTGTCCGTGGTAGCTGTCGATTGTGACACTGTGTTAATGTGTGGAGGCTGAAATGTGTGTAAAGAGTTTGTTTTGGAGATGATTGGTAGTGCCGTTATTTTTTAGGACAAGAAAAGCATGTTTAGTTCTATTTCTATTAATGTATGTGGGGGGATGCCAAGTGAAGGCAAGTCTTATAAAGCCAAAAAAAGGGTTGCTGATCCAACAGTGCAACTGTATGTGTGTATACTTAAACAATATGTGTGATATAAAATAAGATAAAAAAAACCCATCTCAAACATTAATGGGTAAATTTCCGCCTTGTAAAGACTCAATAAGAAAGATCTTAAGTCATCCATAAAGCGGTGTCATCTTGGTTGGTATTCAGCGGCAATATCCAATATGAGCCCTGCACTCCACATAGACGTACAGCATTAATGAGTAATAATGAAGCATTTTGAAATGAAGCTGATGCTTCCGCCTCTCTTTCTGCTATGAATGTGTTACTGAACTCACTTTGCTGTTTTTGTAAGAATGTAGATCTCGTACGGTACCTGCATGGAGTAATCACCATGACAACTAACAGTTTTCTGTTTGATTACTTCAAATTTAGTTCCAGAATTGCTCTTTATAAAAAGGACTGATTTTGGTGTGTTCAGACTTTCACAGTTCCCACAGCTTTGGTGAAATGAGATATAGAGAACTCAGGTGCAATGTACAGAATAGTAACAGTCTCCAAGTTTAAATATATATATATATATATATATATATATATATATATATATTATCCTATTTCACTGATTGCATTGTGCTCGAGGGATAATTCTGACTTGATTAGATCATGAAGTGTACCTCTGCTGTTTTCCTTGACTTGTTCTCCAGACCCAATCTGCCCAATACAAGCAGACTCCACACTACAGGACGTCTACAACTACGTCTGGATGACAACGATCAGATCAAAATATTCCACTACTAGGGGAACGGACACCGGATTCCTTCTTTCTCCTGCTTTCTTCCCGTCCTGCAATCAGGCAGCCATTTGTAAACCCTAAGCATTTCAACTCTAATTTCTGTTACAATTTTCTGGCTGTACGGCTGTGTTTTTGTTGCAGTAAAATATTAGGTACTAAGACTTCTGACATGAGTATGTAACATGCAGAACAACCAGTCTGGTTACTGGATTAAAGAATGGCTCCTACGGTGCACTTTTCATAAGCCATTCCCAAGCTGGTGACTAAACGTGAGAGCACATTGTGCTTAGACCCGGTTTGGGTGTTTGGGACATTGCACAGGCCGTGCGTATATATGCAATTAAATGTTTATAAGCTTTATATCTCCCTGTTGCCGAGAGCTTGGGGCAGCCAGAACTGGTAAAGACTTATTTTTACAGATCTTTATATTTATAAATGTGGTATTTTATATACAGTATCAGGGAGTGGAATCCGTGTGTGCACTATACTCAAAACATCTCTTTATAAATGACAACCAAAAACAAAAAGATGCATTGCTTTTGCATGCAGTTACCAAAAATAAATAGATATTTCGTAATAGTAACATGAGGGTGGGTTTTAGAGAGTTTATCCATATGCATGTAGCGCGTAAATGGTTGTAGATAGATCCTGGAGGGGATGCTTATGGTCAGGGCAGGGTTACTTCAGTAGTTTAATTTAAAAAAAAAAAAAAAAAAGCAAGTGTTTGGTGGTAAACATTTTCCATTAAGGAACTTTAAAAAAAAAATGTGCTGGTGGTAACAGGCAAATAACCACTAGTAATAATTAGTAATAATAGATTTTAAAAAAAGAAGTATGTGTTGAACATTTGGGGTAAAGCAAAATATGTGTCTTGAATGACTGGTCAGAGAGTAAATATTTCATTATTTTTTATGGAGCTGATTTTATATTAATTAATAGCTATCAAATAATACTGAATGTTTCACACTTTGTGTTGTCTCTTTTGACCAATTCTTCAAACAAGACAATCCCTCAATAGACTATGAATGGTGCATCCTGCAATACCCAAGCTCCACTTATTTGTTTTAACTTTATTTTATCTATACTTTCCTATGGTTTGTAAATACATTATTTCTATTTGCTTTGGACATTTGAATTTTATGTTTTTGTGAACCAATTTTGTGTTTCCTACTCTTATTAAATCCACATGTTGTATTTTTACTGTATGTATTTAATCACAGAAGAAATAACCTAAAAAACTATTAACACTTACTCTTCCCAGATGTTAAAGTAGACTTGTCAATTATGCATTAAGTATACATTGTGCTTTGTTGCCAAAAACATGGCCACAAAGAAAATATTAAGTTCTTAATACTGTGTATTGCCTCCTTTAGTATCAATGACAGCGTGCAGTATTTTGTAATAGTTGTCTATGAGGCCCCAAATTCTTGCAGGTGGTGTAGCTGCCCATTCTTCATGGCAAAAGGTCTCGAGGTCTTGCAAAGTCTTTGGTTGTCTTGCATGAATCGCACGTTTGACATCTCCCCAGGAGACTGTGATGGACGATCCAGGACCTTCACCTTTTTCTGCTGTAACCATTGGAGGGTCAACTTGGCCTTGTGGTTAGGGTCATTGTCATGCTGGAAAGTCCAAGAGCGTCCCATGTGCAGCTTTTATCCAGAAGAAAGCAAATTGTCTGCCAATATTTTCTGATAACATGCTGCATTCACCTTGTCATTAATTGTAACAAGATTCCCTGTGTCCTTAGAGCTCACAGACCCCCAAAACATCAGTGAGCCACCACCATGCTTCACAGTGGGGATGGTATTCTTTTCACTATAGACCTTGTATCTCCAGACACCACAGCACTTATGATTGTGATCATAAAGCTCTATTTTGGTCTTGTCAATCCAAATTAATTACAGTGGCAAAAGCTGTGAGTTGTGTCAAGGTGTTGTCGGCATATTTTGTTTTTGCGGCATTGGCGCAGTAAATACTTTTTTGTGGTAACTCAACCATGCAGCTCATTTTTCTTCAAGTATCTTCGTAATGCACGCCTTGAAGGAACCCCACCGTCTTTTCCCAGAGCAGGCTGTGTTTCTCCTGAGGTTACCTGTGGGTTTTTCTTTGTGTCCCGAACAATTCTTCTGGCAGTTTGTGGCTGAAATCTTTCTTGGTCTGCCTGACCTTGGCTTGGTATCAAGAGATCCCTGAATTTCCCACTTCTTAATAAGTAATTGAACAGTACTGACTGGCATTCTCAAGGCTTTGGATATCTTTTTATGTCATGTTCTATTACCTTGTTACCCAGGTCTTTTCTGCTCCCCATGGTTCAGTATTTAGCCTGCTCAGTGCATCCACGTGAGAGAGCTAACACACTCATTGACTATTTATACACAGACACTAATTGCAATTTAAAAAGTCACAGGTGAGGAATTAATCTTTATTTGCTGTTTTAACCTGTGTGTATCACCTTGTGTGTCTGTAACAAGGCCAAACATTTAATGCTATGTAAACTTTTGATCAGGGCCATTTGAGTGAGATCTCTTTATGATTTAAAAAGGAGCCAAACTATGTGATGATAAATGGCTTCATATGAACGCTAGCCTTAAATAAAAGACAACATTTCACAATTTCCCTCAGGCAGGCCCGGACTGGCCATCGGGCACACCGGGCATTTGCCCGGTGGGCCGGGCCACGGCAGGGCCGCATTGACTTAGGGGCTGATGGAGCTGCAGCTCCAGGCCCCTACCCTACCTACGATCGCGTTAACGCAGGGCATAAGGGGCACCTGCCCCTTAAGCCCGCCGCAACTGCGACCGGGTCCGCCACTCTAAGGGGCCGGAAAGTCCCCATCAAGGCCGGCCTTACGGGTCTGCGGCCGCACAGGGTTGAGATTAAAACATCGGGGTTTTTTAAACTTTATTTAACATCCTCCTTGTTAAATAAAGTTTTTTTAACTTTATTTAACATGGAGGATGTTAAATAAAGTTGAAAAAAAAAACCCCGATGTTTTAATCTCAACCCTGTGCGGCCGCAGACCCCTAAGGCCGGCCCTGGTGGGGCTTCCCGGCCCCTTAGAGCAGGGCCGACCTTTGGGGTGTGCGACCGCACAGGGCGCCACACTCCAGGGGGCGGCGGTGGGGGGCGGTCCGCACCGGGTGCCGCTCATCAGGGGGTGCCAACTTGCGGCACCCGGCACCCCTCCAGAGACGGACAGTAATGTCCGCCGCTGGAGGAGCAGGCTCGCAAGGGAGCGGTATCGGAGGTCTTTAACAGACCTCCGGTTCCCTTGAGTGATTTTAAGCCGGGTTCAACCCGGCTTAAAATCACTCAAGGGAGCCGGAGGTCTGTTAAAGACCTCCGATACCGCTCCCTTGTGATCTGCCCGGCAACAGCTGCTGTGCGCCGGGGTTTGTTGTAAGATCCCGGCGCACAGCACTGAAGCCGCGCCCACCGCTGTCCGTGCCCTCTGACCCGGAAGAAGACAGAGAAGACAGAAGAACTGAAGAAGAGGAAAAGAAGCTGAAAGAAGAAATGAAAGGTAGGAAAGCATTAAGTGAGAGTGGATTGCTATATGTGTGGATTGGTGTGTGTGTGGATTGGTATATATGTGTGTGGATTGGTATATATGTGTGTGGATTGGTATATATGTGTGTGGATTGGTATATATATGTGTGTGGATTGGTATATATATGTGTGTGGATTGGTATATATGTGTGGATTGGTATATATGTGGATTAGTATATGTGTGTGGATTAGTATATGTGTGTGGATTAGTATATATGTGTGGATTGGTATGCGTGTGGATTGGTATATATGTGTGGATTGGTATATATGTGTGGATTGGTATGCGTGTGGATTGGTATGCGTGTGGATTGGTATATATGTGTGGATTGGTATGCGTGTGGATTGGTATGCGTGTGGATTGGTATATATGGATCTGGATCTTTTTGTTGTAGTCAGACCTCTATTTGCCTCGAATATAAGACGAGGGGTATGTTTCAGTGCATTTGCTCTGGAAGAAACCTCGTCTTATAATCAAGCAAATATGGTGTGTATATATGACTCACTCTACTGCTTTTCTGTTTAGCTTAAGAATCAGATTACAAAAATAATGACCCATCAGAGGAAACATTTTGTGTCATGTTGGCCATGTACATTTCTTGAGTGACACTTTGGTGTTAAGACAATATCATTTATTTACACAATACTATAGGATAATATTTCACTTTTGTAGTGACGAGAAAAAAAGAACTAGTTTTCAGACCCACTAGTGGAACCAAAGAATGGCTCGTACATTTTTTGGATGACTTCTAGATCCAAACCAAAGTTCTCAACCACTGAGGTAGAGAGTTGATGTAGTTACAGAGTTCCCTTGCCTGCTTTAATTCTGGTTGCAACTAAACCTCTTGTCGATCCATTTTTAATGAGCTAAATGCATAGTTAGGAGGACAACTGCCTCTACATACTAGGAGAGATATAGATATGTTGGGTAGGGACATTTCTCTGCATCGCAATGCCCTTCTGTTGCAGTGAAATGTTGCAGTTCCTTGGCACAGCTTTTGTCTCAGGATTATTGGCTCAAGGCAGCAGGTGGGTGATCTTCAGAGCGCTAATCTTATTAACAGACTTCAACATCTTGTTGCAAAGAGACAGGAGAAGCCAGCGGGACACTCAATTCTGTCTTTTTTTCTGCCACCATGCTTGCATCTCTCATGACAGCTCTGCTCTTTGTTGTACGCGTATTTGGCAAGGTGAGTCTATGCCCCAAACCACTGGAAATAGGAAGAGCTTTAAATGGGTGCTCAACGTGTGCAATGTGTGACAAGCGAGCTGAACTCCTATTGCCTCTATCTTAAATACCCACTATGTGGTATCCTAATACAACATCCAGTATTCAGTTTGTATTCTGTGTTGATTGGTATCTAGTTTTATATAGATAGCAGTGAAATATTCATATTCAATTAAAGTAACGATGATGATGATAACGTCAAATTGGTATGTAGAACAGCTGTGAGATTCACCTTTAGAATTCCGTTCTGACTCTGTGCACTAATATATGAATTATACGATTAGAAGTCAAGGGTTTCCAACTGAACTTTAACGAGTATTCAGTGCTTGCGCTTCTCAGGGGTTTGTTTGCTAAAGCAGGGGGTTTGAGAGGCATTGGCAGGAGAGTTGCAGTTTCAAATTACCAATTTATTAGGTTATGAAGGGCCATCACGGATAAGTTGTTCCAGCATGAGGACCCAAGCTGACCCTGCATAGATTTTAAAAGAAATCTCCAATTTAAAAATGCATTAAACAGGGGCAAGCAAGACCTTCCTGCAGGACATAACAGCTGGTGATTCATATTGTGTCCTCAATTCTTTTGAATATTCCCACTTTACAAGAAAAAGAACAGCAACCTAAAGGGTTAATTCACTAGAGGGTTTTTATTCCTGCTGCTTGCTGTATTCGTTTTAGCTCATGTCTTCTCTACAAGGTTGTTTTAGGATCTAGAGGAGAGGGGAAAATCCTTTATATTGTAATCAATAGCGTGTGTTAAATACAGGCACCGGTATTTGAAGTGTTTTAGCAGGGTTATGTTAAAAGATATTTTATTAATATATTTGTACTTTTATAACCAGGTGCTGGGACTTACACCATCATGTTAGCTAAACCGCTACAGAACTCTTCTTTGTAATGAGCGCTCAGTTTGTATGCACACATTTCCTTGATTCTATCCCATGCAGGATTCGGGACACAGTGGAATGGTTGTGTTCTTTAAGGCCTATATTATACCAATGGGCACATAGGTATATATTCATGATATAAGTTAGAGACTGGTGAACATTTTAGAAGCGCACACACCACTTGATGCTTTGTTGATCCCAGTTGTAAATAAGGCCTACTTTGCCTTTTTTTTTTATTGGTTTGCCTCTGATGATTTGCGTTTGTCAAAGAAACGGACAATTTCACAGGAGGTAAGAACCTTGCGGCCCGTCTGGTCTGCCCGTTTTTCCCGCTGTAAGGACTCAAACTATAAAGAGTCTTTGGTTTTGTTTTATGTTCACAATAGGCATACAGTTATTATTAATCTGCTTAAATTCCTTCACAGGTGTAGATTGGGAACAAATAAGGGTCCCTGGCACTTTAAGGCCAGCCGCCCCCCAAATAACTTAAGTGCAGCCGCCCTCTAGGTTATGGCAGTCATCTACCACCTTCTCAGTAAAACTTTTCTGTACTCCATGTACTGTGTAAAAGACTGAAGAAATTGTTGGCAAGAATAATATGAGGATTTGTGGGGTGTTGAGTCCCATCCATGATACATCTATACATGGGAACTCTCCAAGTCTGCCCCATAGGGTGTAGCTATGACAGTTGATTGCCAGGCCACTAAGGGCAAACTATGTTCCTTGGATAGATAGGGAGTGGTGGAGCTGAAGTATTCTATCTTGTTTTTTCTTTTAGGCATTTAGCTTTTTGCATTTATAGGGTTAGAATTTCTCCCGCTCCCTGCCCCATGTAAGGTTGGGGGAGTGTCGCTAAGCATTGTACAAAACGATCAGGACCCTGACGAGCAAGCCATTACCTCTCCACCATAGAGTCTCGCCATCATCAAAAAACAAAACACAGGAAGTAGGCAGGTCTCTACGGCGACAGAGAATTAAAAATACAAACGCTCAATGATTTTGACTAAGCGCTAGGTTTAGCGTGAAACGCGCCAGACGTATTTTCTATCCCTCTTTGGGGTTAGCCTCCCGGCTGTATTGATCTTTTTAAAGGAAACTCTATTAAATAAAATATATGAATTGGTATTTTTTACATGATTATTACTGGGAGCTCTCCAGGTGAAGCGTTCCTGGGTTTCCAGGTCATGCTCTTTTTTTTTTTTCTTTGGGACAGAGAAGTGGTGTTTAGCCACGCCCAATTCCCCTCCCACTTAAACCCAGAAGAGGGAGCACCCCAGGTAGCCTACCCTGGGGAGTTCCCGGGTATGTCAATGATATCTTTGATAGCCACTTTAATATACATTTTTATTATAATTTTGGCAGATTTGTATGAATTTTTTCAATTAAAATTGTGTGTTAAGTAGAAATCTTTTATGTTAATTATGTTTGATTTGGGCAATACATCTGAATGCGGCAACATTTCCATTATTATGAACCCCAATTGCTTTTAGTGGTGCAGTTTGTGGCCTGGCTATGGGGCAAGGCTTTCACAAGATGTTTCCTATTAATAGACAATAATGTTGGCAAGCAAGAGACCAGTTTTTTGTTGTTTATATACACAATATTGTGACTTTTGGAGCTGTAGAACTTGTCTATACACTAGTAAGAGTTTTGGGCTCTAAGAAAATAGGTTGAGAAAGAACAGAAGATTTTAGGTCGTTACTGTACTTCGCTGGTGCACAACCCTAGGAAGCATCTCTGGCAAGCAATCCCTAAATTACCCCGTGTTAATTGGTGAAGATTTCTTAATAGGAGAAACTCACCATGGGTCCTCAATAATCCGTAGTTAAGTCTGTGAGTTGAAATGTTCCACTCCCCTTCATATTCCTGGCTTAGTGAATACGCCTCATTGTGTCTCCACAGTTGGGAAGCTCGTTATTTAGAGAAGAGCCAGTACGGTATCTGTCATACCAGCCGCTCCCGTGGCACGTGCAGTACGTGACCCAGAACAGAAGAGCTAGCAGGGATCAAGAGGTAAAACCGGCCCTTCATTCCTATTACCTAACCAAACATAAACTTCTACCTTATTTTGACATCAATTATGCAGATTGTTTTATCTGTCTGTAACATTGTAATGCCTTTATATTACGCTCTTACCCTTTAAGTACATTTTCATAATAAAGTCCAATAATTACAGTTTAATATGCTAGTTTATCATCCTTTTAAACAACCGTTTTTTAATCACCATTTGCGTTTGTTCATTTCTACTGTACTCTTATATGTACTGTCCTTGGTGTTTTCCATTTCTCTTTTCTAGACTTTTCTAGAATCTTACACTCTAGTCACACGCTGCTCAAATACACTAAACACAGCTCTCTATCCTGGATTTGTTTTCATCCCCTCTTTTCATCTTGTGTGTCTCCATCTTATCCCCTTTCTATCATCTCTACCTGTTTCATTTCTAAAACTTCACGGCTTCCACTCTTGGTAAATATTGTCAAATCTTGTTTCCTTATTTAACCTATTTCTCTACTTGTTTGTTAGAGAAGAGGAAGTTGCCAGTACAGCTGCATGACATATCCTGCCAGAGGTAAGTGTGGTCAGTATTAGATTGTTAGTCTATGAATGGAGCTATGTATGCATATCACACATACCTGGGATCTTCTGGGCTCCGGCTACCCGGAGCCTTCCCTTGCTGGGCGGTCCCGCTGATGTCGGTGGGTGGTCCCTCTGGCGACAGCGGGAAACACCCTAATTTAAAGGAAAAATGGGCAGGAAGGGGGGCGTGTCAAGACCCCGCTCCCGCGACCGGGAAGATTCGGGTCTTGACCGGGAGGATTCGGGTCTTGACCGGGAGGATTCGGGTCTTGACCGGGAGGATTCGGGTCTTGACCGGGAGGATTCGGGTCTTGACCGGGAGGATTCGGGTCTTGACCGGGAGGATTCGGGTCTTGACCCGGAGGATTCGGGTCTTGACCCGGAGGATTCGGGTCTTGACCCGGAGGATTCGGGTCTTGACCCGGAGGATTCGGGTCTTGACCCGGAGGATTCGGGTCTTGACCCGGAGGATTCGGGTCTTGACCCGGAGGACCGGAGAAGCAGAGCTCACCCAGCAATCTCCGGGTCAAACTCGGAGAGTTCCCAGGTATGATATCACGTGGTTGACCAAATGAACCTAGGATGCCAACCATATATCTCATGACACTCGCACTTCCCATCGTGATCACTTAATTGGGTCTGCTATGGCTGTCAGTGAAGTTTGTGTGTTTTCCCCAATACTTTGTTTGTATAATTATTGAATCCAACCAATTCCATTATATCATGGCTTGTGATACACATTAGATAGGTCTTATCTTATACCAGCTTTGCTCTTTAATACACAATGAAAAGGAATCATTATAGGTATAGGGGATGGTGTGTGGCTTTGGGCTGCATCTAGTACCATGGAGTATAAACTTTTTGGGCCCTGTGGGCAAGTTTGCCAGTGAGAGTGTTATAGAGAGAGAGAGAGAGAGAACATTCTGCCCTGTATTATGGGGATGTATAACTGACTAGTTGGTTCCCTTCCATGAGTCTATATATCCCCCAATACCGCAGGGCAGCATTTTATCTGGGCTGGTCAGCAATATGTAAAAATTATGTTTCCTGGAAAACATGGCCGATGTGGTCATCCTAGAGGCAGCCTGTGTATGCTGAGAAACCAGCCACCAGTACGTGCTTATTCCTCACCTATTGTACTAATTAATTACCGTGTACATATTGCTATTTGATTTGGAAACATTCCATGTGTGCCCTGGAAAGCTTCTAGTGTGTCTGTGGTGATTTGTGCACTTCTGTACTGTAAATGAAATGAAACGTGAGCCAAAAGGCCACCTCACAGATACCAATAATAATAATAAAAACGGTAATTTGCATCATATTTTTTGGTGACCAGAAAAGGGTTAGGCTCAGCCGATCTTAGTATTACTATTACATAACTCAATATGCTTTTTAAAACCAGAAATAACTGTGAATATTGTAGGAACTCCGCATGGGCAAAATAACTTTCTGGCAGAAATGGAGACACTTTGCCTAATTTACAATTCAGTAGCCAAAACTTAGAGCTTAACATGCTGATTGTACAGATGGACTTTACTTCCCTGTAGTAAAATACTATGATGCGAACATGGCAAACTCAATGTTTATAATACTTTACACTCTTTATGGTGAACAGACACGTGTAACTTCCCCTCATATGTTGTAACGTAATGTATACTCATCTTATAGAAATGTTGTTTTATCTCACATTGTTTATGTTTGTTACAGGATAAGTATAGAAGCAGATACACACATACAGCTATTTCTTCTAGAGCAGCGTAAATGCTCTGTCACCAGCTGTTTTAATATCAGATGACATCAGTGCTGATGGCATAGAAATATCCTTTTATACTAAATGTGATTTGTGTTCATCTGTGATTCTGTCTCCAAAGAATCAAATAATATAGTTTCAGGAGCACATGCATGGAAAATCCATCTGTTCCACACGATCGCATTTTAATCAGCTTTGTACAAGATCTATACTAATCCTCCCATCAGCGCACATAGTATAAGTGCATGCTATTTATAGGTGGACTGGAGGGTGTGTAGAATGGCAATGTATGATGGCTTTTTTCTCTGCAGGCTCGAGAAGGACAGTGGCCCCCAGAACAGATCTTTCAGCCCAGGACGTGACAGAACGAGCAGCCTTAACTATTCAGGCTCATTATCGCAAATATCAACAACATAAACACCACCAAGGATAAGGCAACCAAGTTCACAATGACGGGTATCTGACCTATCCAACTGCACTCTTCTACCTGCTCGCCATGGAAGGTCCTATCACTTACTAGTCCCAAGGACACCTAACCCTTACCATGTATGTGTGTCTCTGGCCAAAGGGTTCTACCTCCCATTAGTCCATTGACCCTAAAACCCTTACCATATAGTGTATGTACTTGGCCAGAAGGCTCTAACTCTCACTAGTCCAAGGACACCTGTGCGAATGACTGGATCTAGCTACCCTGAAATAAATGGTTTAGTTTGAATTTCAATAGAATGCCTAATTTTCTTCTAAGATCTTTTCATACTTATCTTTTTTTTTAACAAAACCAATAAAATAATTTTAAGAATCTTGGAATATATGCACACATTTATTATTACTCCCATGTCCCATAAAACTGCATGGGCAACATTCACAGTGCCACTAAAGAAATATAGCCATTAATTAACATTACTGTCATTGCATTTTTAACAATTGATTTGCAGAAAGTATGGCTCCTGGATAAGAATAATGTATTTTATAAATGTAATTGGAGATAGAAATTAATAAGATAAGTGTCATGCTTGAAGGCAGATCAAAGGAACTTTAATTCACTGAATATACTTTTGGCTCGTGATTGAGCATTGCAGGCATTATGAACATCCATATGTTCATAGCAGTCAGCAAAAAATAATTGTTGCAGCTTGGAGCAAAGCCAAAATATCTGCGCATTTAATAGGTTTATGATATGGAGGAAAATATTTTATCGTTAATAGTGATGCAGTGTTGTATTTGCATCTATGTGGAATGGCACAACCTGAAGTGGATGGGGCTAAGGGGTCTTAAATACTGAAACAGTAGAGACGTTCAAGTTTAAAAGACCCTATTTTCTAGTAAACCTTTTCCTACACCTTTTCCAATGTTTTATTTGCTCATTTCTAAGCTTGTTTTTTTTTTTTGACATATTTTGATGAGGCTCTGGTGGTAGTGTCTATATCCTTTTATCCTATAGACAGAGGTTACTTTGTGGATTTACGTAGTTTTTTTTTTAATAATCCGGACGTATATCACACTTCCTCTCCTCTATCCTTCTAAGGGCTATGGCCAGATCTCAGACAAAAAGTAAGCAGGACCGTGAGTGCTTAATACCGGTAATTATTGGCAACGAATATATATTAACACCTATACACCGCCTAGGACTCGGCCGACAGGCTTATTCAGTAAAGGGAGACTTGTGGCTTCACTGTATATGATGAAGAGCCAACGCTAGCACGTTCCTCCTCTTAATCATAATTATCCATAATCTTTATTTTCATACAGCACAAGTAGCTGTTTAGAAACGGTGTGCCTTCTTTCCCTTTCTAGATCAGTAGATATAATTCTCTGGTTCATCCAAATTAATCAGGTTAATACACCAAATACTTTTCCCAAAGGCAAGCAGTCAATCAATCATGTAACTTATAATAATGATCGTGGTGGAATTGGGCTTAAACATGCTAGTACTGGTGATACTGGACTGTGATCGTACTAGGAAAAGGCGGAATAGTTAAATATATTTTAGGCGTTGTAATTGTACTGTAATTACAAATTCTATACTATGTAAAGATACTCGTAGACAAAACACTGTTTGCAGGATGTTAATAAACTGTTGGACTTTATCCAGCTTGTTTTATGCGACCTGGAATAACAGTGCCAAGTCATGTATTATAAATGATGCTTTGCCCATTGCTTTATCGTCTAGGTGTAGACACCTCAATGGACCAATATCCCATCTTACTACAACTCCCCTTTTTGGTAACAGCCCAAAAAAGATACCAAACTATCTGAAAATGTGCACCGCAAACCCACAGAAGCTTAAAAATACAGCATGTCAGAATATGTTAAAGGTATTTACTAGAAGAGCTGCCTTACAGTGCTTGACTTCTATAAATTCATGGAAGGCAATCACTCGGTTATACATCTCACGCACTGCAAAGACATTGTGCTTCCTGGAAAACATGGCCAACATTCTCGGGTCCACTTAAGTGTTATAACAGGCTTCAGCAGCGCATACATATGGTAGAATAAGTGCAAAAACGAATAATCATTACAAATCGTCTGCTTAGGACTAGAATGGACAATGGAGCGTATTGAAAGCATCTTACCCTGCGTTCCAGTCTTGCAGGAGGCTAGGGTATAATGCAGCTAAGAACCCCGGGGGCACCGGAATCACACACTGCCTTTTCAGAGGGCGGTTAGCCGCTTGGCTACAGTTTTCTCTGTTGGACCATTATCTGTAACTTTTGCCGGATTCTACAGAGGCAAAGTATTGAATCCAATTTTCAAAAGTATAAAATACATTGAAAATCTATTAAAAAAAAAAAACAACCCCACCCCACATTTCTTAAGATGAGGAACTTATTGACTGCTACAAATTATTCAGATTATTATACTGAAGAAAGGATCCTTTGTGTAAAATACTTGGTCTTCTTGGTGTTAAAATCTGTAGTTTGTACATCAACAAAATAAATGCAAATTAAATTAAATGCTTTCCGGCACAAATCACATTATCCTCTGCAGTTTTTGACAGCAGGTTTTTCATCTCACTGGTGTTTTAATAGACAATACCTGAAGCCAGGGAGGTATTCTGGTCTTGGGGCACACTAGGCCTAGGCCTAAAGAAGTAGGTCCCGTGGGTCAGCAGTCCCCCTGGTACAAAACAGGGAGGCAGATACCCCTCTTGGGCGATCAAGCCCTTCGGTCTCCCTCTACACAATAGACGGGTTAGGTGGGAGATTTTTGCTCTGCCCAACTAGCCTATTTACTCTGTGGAGTCTGCACTGGCATTGTACAAGGAATATGCCTGCCGGTAACAAATGCGGGACATCTACATCTTGTGCATTTGGAGTGGACTCCACAAAGAGGATATTCCTCAGGATTATTTTTTGGAACGCCAATGAATTGTAGGTCTTTTAAGCTCCACCTTTCTTGTACAGCATGTACATGATGAACGTAGATACCTGGGTCAGGTAGATGGCAACCTTTTTATACCATGTTTTGGTTTGACTCACTACCAGGTACAGCTGTAGACACTGATTGAAATTATCTACACCCCTATGCATCGGCCTCTCCTCACACTGACATTCAGTTCATTGTGTATGGTTATCATGGGGATAATATGTACTTTAGAGTCTGAATTTTATCACCACGCAAAGCACTTGTGGCATGTTTTTGGTGACCTAATTATTTGGGAAACCTATGTTTTTTCTTACCGTGTGACAGGCAGGGGTGTCAAAATGATAAACAAATGAACGCTATATTAGTTGTCTACCCAGAGGAGGTCCCACACTATTTTCTCACTTGTGCCAAATGAGTCTAGACAGCAAGGAGAATCCATCTGACTGACCTTCTCCTCATATATATATCCCAAATACATTCATTCAAATTGTGGGTCACCTCACGTGGGCGTTGGGCAAAATGATGGTATCTTAGGAGGTACAAATATCTGTCCCAAGTCATAACGTGGAAGGAAAGGGGGTTGATAAAACTGGGTCTCTGTCTAATTTCATACAGCTCAGTGGGCTGAGCCGCCAGGCACTGGGCAGCATAGATATTGGTTTGAGCTGTTAACAGCTCAGAAAAACAATGGGGGTAAAACTAATTTTAAAAAATTGGCTCGCTGGCATCAATATTACACGTGATGCCAGGATTCACAATAAATGACATCCTCCAGTACCTCACCCCAAGCCATACAGCTACAACACAACACACTTTATGCGCTCCGTTATTACCAAACATACATTACACTCAACATCCTTAGGGGTCTATTGACTTTACAAGGAATAATTATAAGAAAATAAGCTAATGGCCATGGCTATAGTGGATTTTCAAAAAGGCACAACAATCATGATGTCCATTCTTAAGGGTCCCACATAGCTCTACATCTGACCCTTTGATTTTTTTAAATACAGACCTGAAGGCGGACTTATAAAAGGGGTTCCTAGGTTAAATCTTTTCACCAGTGATCAACACACATCACCAGATACACACCGCAGTCGGTTCTGCCTCTTTTACACCACACTATCATTCTTTCAATCTCCACAGATAAAACAGATTTCTTTTCTTATTTTTTGTTTTTTATCCCGAAGAAGAAAATAGCTATTTTTCATACAAAAATGCGTCTTTTATCACCAAGTTTTTGTTTGAATTCTCCATATGTCCTTTGTGTTTTTTTTTTTCATTTTTATAATGTTTTTCAAAATATAGAAATACGGCCAAGACACTGCTGAGGGAGAAGCAGTCTGTGAGGGAATTGGGGGGGGTGGAGGTGCTTTACGAGGGTGGGTGTCAGACCAACGTGTAAGATTTTGAGTAGGCTCCAGCTCCTTGTTTTTGTGCTCGGGCAGCCCCAGAGGCGCTCATTTCCAGCAAAGAGTCCCGGGATCCCCCCATTTTGCTGTGCTGGGCAGGCAAGCGGTTTTCAATAGGTCCAGCTGATACAGTTGGGTCAGCAGGGGCAGATGGCGCAGTGGCTGCTGGAGCTGAAGGGGCAGAAGCTTGCGCTCCACCCATGAGTAGAGTCCGCTGAGGTAAGCTGACACCAGATGGGGTCGAGTGGGATAAGCCAGGAGGTGGTTTGGCACCTGGCTCTAGGGTAAGATGACGGGAGTGGTAGCTTCGAGTCAGGTTGCGCATTGATGCCTCACGGGGAGGCACGACAGGACAAGAGTCATGGGGTTCTGGTTTGCGAAAGTGGGGATCTGATTTCATGTAGAGTGGTAGATTGCAATATTCACCTGAGCCAAACAAAGAAAACGCAGTCAGATGTTACTTGAAAACATACTTTCATGTGACATGCATTGTATTTACATAATCGTGTTATCTCCTTACTAGTTGGACCAGATTTGAAAACTAGGATGAGCGTACACAGAACATTACTGCACATGAACAGGTTAGACATTAATACCTTTTAATGTAATGTTTTTTCCATCATAAGTGTAAGAGAAGATTGCAACAGGTTCTATCTCCTCTTTCTGCTCCTGTTTGTTCTATCAATAATAATATCCAATCGCCTGCTTTATCTATGGTGAAATGTTCTACTAGAATTAATATTCAATGTGCCTTCTAGTAATTAAAAAATAGTAACACATATGTAAAAACCATGTACATGCCTACTCTGGCTGTTCTCTTACGTACATGTAATTTAGAAAATCACAATGTAAATGATACGTACTTTTGGCTCTGTGGGGAATGGGAACAGCCACGTTCTTGGTTGGATCACTGTCCTGTGGTTTAGGGGGAGATGCGGTGAAGCGGCAGATCCCTGGTTCAGAGGGTGTGCTCATGGAGGTCATGCTATCTCCATTCTCATTGGTTCCTGTTGTCATCTGATCTGATGAGCTGTCTGATATAAAACACTCTGTGATCTCAAACTTGGCATGTTGTAGCTGCTCTTCTAGCTTGGCGTGTTCATAAGCACGAGCCAACTCTTCGTAGGTTGAGGACGCGCTCTCTGTGGATACCATACTGTTCCGACCCTTATCTGCAGGGTATAGAGATGAAGATAATATATGGTTTGTCACATAGCAAATATGCAGTTGCCTAAAACACTCCTTATCCAACTGGAATGCAGTAAACAAAATACATTAGTCTTAACCACCCAGAAGGAGGAAAGGATTGTGGTCTTTGAGCATGAAGCACCATGAGATTTTCTGTTTAAGGGCCAGTAAATGTATACATATTTCCAGTTAATCTTAACACATCCCTTAAAAATGCCCAAGTTTAAAATGTAAGATAAAAAATAATGAGTATTCTGTGTGAGGCGTATGCTGGACAATTCTACCTTATTAGCCGTACGGCATGAATAATAATAAGGCGGAATGGGGGTGACACAGACCTGTATCCTGAGAAAGACTGGCGCTGTAGCTGTCGCTCTCAGTCACAGTGATGCCATGCTGTGACCCCACGGTCCTCCAGTCAGAGGTCAAAGTTCGTGCAGGGGTGGAGCTCTGACACTTTGTGAGCGTCCATTGACTTGAATACCTGTTCCTGGTGCTATGAGCTGACTTCACGCTTTTTCGAGAGACTGGATCTAGGAGAGGAAATACAGAAATAAGGACGGCCAGAGGGGAGCTACTCTGATTCACTAATACAGATAAGGTTATTATACATACTTGTTCCAGGGCGAATGTCAGACATATCAATGAGAGGCCCTGTGTTCTGGATCAAGGCAGGATGGTGTAGGGACACTCCAGTGCAGAAGCTTTGAGGATTCACTGTTTGACTGAACTCCGCATCTGTCACAGGTAACGTAGCTTTATCATCTCCTGTAGGTCACAAAGTATGGGAACTGATTACACACAAACGTGAATATCAAACATTATCACAAACATGGGGCCACCTGTAAAAAGGAGTATCTGCTCTGGGCTCAGGCTTAGTTTAGGGGGTTACCTTAACAGCTGTCCCTTGAGCCCCCTCAGTCCTGAAGGTCTGTCCCTAATAGAAGTAGATGTAGTCTGCCGGAATCATCAGAAATGACACATCCACTATCTAAATCCAAGTGCTTTTCACTAAACATAAGGGTTTTACATCTCCATTTTCCTCCATGAATTAACCATCTGTGTGTCATATTGGACACTTTCCTTACCCAATTGCTTGACACCTTCCTTGTCCTCAATAAGAAGCTGGACCCGGGGAATATCAATGTGTAACCTGGGGCCAGCAGGTGGCCCCTTCACTGGGGTGTCAAAGCTGCGATTATTTTTACTGTAGGGGTGGAAGAGAGAGAAGTAGGGTGGTGAGAGTGTTAAGGATATATGGAAGGTAACAATACTCGACACAGGCCTACAAGTAATCATCACTTGTGTCCGGTAACTGATTACATGAAAAACTCCATAAATGTTTTGCTGCCAAAATCTACCATGTGGCAGCCGAGTTATTTCCCAAGTATTGTCCAGCTCAGTAAGGCATAGCACTGCGTGTGAATCCATGTGTAACCTGGATTAATGTGAGATAGTGATCCCACCGACACTGATGCTAGTAACATTGATGCTGACGTGCCGTTCTCCGTGAAGCACCTGATCACGCCTTGCTATGTATTTCTGCCGTACACCGCAGCATTTTATTGTGTTGGTGTAAAGCACCTTGCAGCGCGGCGGTGCACAATGCATGAGAGCAGCAGTAAAGGTGCAGGCCTTTTATCTTGAAGTAGTATGCGCATCCTCATCTTCTAGAAAAGATCTTTACATGTGTAGAGGGGCCGCACTAAAAGGTATAACTATGACGGGTAAGCTTGCGGCAGAGTTGTGTTTCACTTTAATATACATTATGAAAAGCCAACCCCTTGAGCTTCTGGGGCAGGAAGAGTATAGTGTATAGTTAAAACACTCAGTGGCTACTTATTTGATTATACATTATACAGGGCAAGCCCAGCCTTCTTGCTGGAAGAAGTTGCCTGTTGAAACCACCATTCTCATGCAAACTCTCCCTTTAGAGAATAAACCTTACAATTTATACACCAAATACCGCACTCTTCCAAAGGACACGTCAAAGCGAATTGTCACAGTATTCATAAGTAAATAACAGTGGCCAATAAAATGCCGCACGTTGTTAAATTTAATGCATAAATGAGGTTTTGGCGATACATATTTTAGATTTGCCACATAAATATTGACTAGTTTGTTATTATGTGTGACTTAAAATTATTCCACTGTGATGTAATGATGGTGCGCCAATTCTGTTTATTATAGATAGGAGTATGACATGATTCTGTTATTGGCGCAACCTCCTCCTGTACAAAAAAAGTGTTTGCAACTACGGTGTTCTCTTCTGTCATACAATATGGACACCTGAGGCTTTAATAAATTAAAGACATATTATTGAGTAGAAATAAAGTAGAACCTTCCTTTATCACTCTCAACATTGGCCTTTAAAGGTCCTGGTATATTCCGAACAGACCCTGTATTAGCCTCGAACATGCTGTAATTAGCACAGATCTCATCATAAAGCATGACTGCTTTACAATGGTTAGGGAAAAAAACTCTATCAATGTGGTCTTACCTGATAAGCATTTCTGCCAGACTTTTTGCATCTGTAAATAAGAGAACAAAACATTAATGTGGACCGCCTGAACACCACACAATAACCTTGAGACTAGAACAGTGTCTGTATTGTTAAGAACCATACAGAAACATAGAAAGTGATGGCAGATAAGAACCATTTGGCCCATCCAGTCTGCCCAACCTCTGAATACTTTCCTTAGTCCCTGGGCTGATCATATATCTAGATTAGCCTTATGCCTATCCCATGCTTGCTTAAACACCTTCACTGTAATAATCTTTACCGCCAGTGATCTGTACAACAGCATGAGCTCTTCCCTCTTTCTACTGCTAATACCTCTCGCTATACAACCAAGCATTCTGCTAGCATTACCTGCTGCTCTACTGCATTGCCTTTAAATCCTCAGAAATAATTACCCCTAAATCCCTTTCCTTACACGTTGAGGTTAGGACAGCATGACATATTCCATACTCTGCCCTTGGGTTTCTATGCCCCAGATGCATTACTTTGCATTTATCCATTAAATGCCAGTTGCCACAGCTCTGACCATTTCTCCAGTTTACATAAATCATTTGCCATTTGGCTTCTCACTCCAGGAACATCAACTTTGTTGCAAATGTTTGTGTCATCAGCGAACAGACATACCTTTCCATCAAGACCTTCTGCAATATCACTAATAAAAATATTAAAGAGAATGGGTCCAAGTACAGATCCCTGAGGTATCCCACTGGTAACAAAACATCGCTCCCAATATACTTCATTCACTATAATCCTCTGTCGTATAATCCACTCAGCCGCTGCCTGATCCATTCAACAATATTGGGATCTAAACTAAGAGATTGCAGTTTATTGATAAGTCTTCTATGTGGGACAGTGTCAAAAGCCTTACTGAAATCCAGATACGAAATGTCTACTGCACCAACTCGATCAATTACTTTAGTCACCACACAAAAAAGTTTGGTATGATCTTCCTGAAGTAAACCCTTTATTTTTGATTTTTTAGCTTTCTTTAGCTTTTCTACTGCTGTTGAATTTTATTTAAGATAGAGGGAGACATCCATGAGCCTCTTCTCACCTCTCAGCCTCTTTAGTCTCTTCTCTTTTCTTTTCTTACGGATAATAAACAGCAAGGCGACCCCTAGTGTGACCAGAATAACTGGACAGGCAATAGAGAACAGCTTCTTCACATCATCCCCCTCACCCTGGGCGGATTTAATGGGAGGGATAGTACCTGTATTGCAAATGAGGAGTGAAAGACAAAAATAAATTGAAATAGAAAAAAGTTCAGAAATCTAAATCAACAGATGCTAAAAAATACCTTTAATATAATTTGGTAAAGCACTGATTGTGTCTGTTGCCAAAAATGTAGTTTAAGGATCAATTTTATGTCCAATTTTTCATTTTTTATCTGATTCTTTTTCAAGCATGCAACAAAACCTGCCACCAAAAACACCAATCCTAATTGGGAAAACTACAGCATGGACATCAAATTCTGATTAGAATTTACCACACACTATAAACGGCTGATTGGTGCAATATGCATGGATTTGAATGTTAATTGATATGGTATATACTGGCATCTCTTACTCCCATCGTAGTCCAGTGTGGCAAACTGTGACGTCTCATTCCCACATCCTGCGCTGTTGCATGCTCTCATCTTCAGTTCATACCAGGTGGCCTCCCGGAGATCAGTCAGGAAAACATCACTCGTCACATTGGCACGAAGACTCTGCCAAGCCCAGCTGTTCTGCGGCCTGTACTCCAAGATCACGGAGGTGATAGGACACCCGCCGCTATTCCAGCCATGAAGGTTCAGACGAGCATGCGTGGAGTTCACATGGGTGAAGAGGTGCTGGTCTTTGTTAAAGGATGGCTCTGCAAAAGAAGGGGTGACAAGAAGCAAGAATAAAGTTGACTGATGTACCGTTTATTTTCCGGCGTATAAGACGACTGGGCGTATAAGACGACCCCCAACTTTTCCAGTTAAAATATAGAGTTTGGGCTATACTCGCCGTATAAGACTACCCCTCTACCCAGTATACAACAACCAACCAATCACGGCAAGCGATGTACCTTACCGGTGATTGGCTGGTTGTTGTATACAAAACCTGCTTGGATTGGGTGGGTCAGCTCTCCCTAACATATGCCTGTCCACACACACATGTATAGACATACATCTATACAACCCTTCCTTTACATACATATACACGTACACACCAGCTTACAAACACACATATACACATACACTGCCCTTACACACACCTGTCCATACACATAAACTGCCCATACACAGACATATACATACATACACTGCCCTTACACACACACACACACACACACATATATATATATATATATATATATATATATATATATCTACACATACTAACATACTCCTGTCCATACATACACATTTATACACTGCCCTCACCACACACCCCTGCCTTTACACACACACACACATATATATCTATATATACACACCAGCTTACAAACACACAAATACCTACACTGCTCTTACACACACCTGACCATACACATACACTGACCTTACACACACATATATACACATACACCCCTTTCTCCCTATCTCTTACCTTTCTCATCTTCTATCTTCCATCCAGTTTTGGGAGCGTGAGGTCTGTCATTTCAGATCTCTGCTTTACTGCTCCCTCATCACTACGCGCCGGCAATTGATGCCGAGCGCCGGGACATGACGTCATCCCCGCGCTCGGCATCAATAGCCGGCGCGTAGTGATGAAGGAGCACGGAAGCCGAGGTCTGAAGTGCCAGACCTCGAGCTCCCTAATTTTGGGCTAGTTAGAGGGAGGTCGTGATCTCCCCAATCAGCCCTGCTCATCGGGCGCCTACTGATCAGGGCTAGTTGGGGAGATCACGATCTTGCACCTACCTCAGCGCGGCCCTGAAGACCGGCCCAGGGGAGGCGGCTTCTCCGCTCGCCCCTACCCTAGAGATACACTACAGTTTTAGGGGCTTCGTGATTCTCCAGTCCGTCTCGGTAAGTTTCAGCACCCGACGTATAAGACGACCCCCTACTTTTGAGAAGATTTTCATGGGTTAAAAAGTCGTCTTATAAGCCGGAAAATACGGTACATAGAAAAGGAATTAGTCATCACTTCTAGTGCAGATAGAGCAGAGGGGAACGGGAGGGGGAAACCAAATGGAATATGCCGTATGGTAAACAACAACACAAAAACAAAAATATGAAAAAGCTCAGCTACAACAACTAATACTAATGTCTTGGGTTAGGATTGTAACTAAAAAATATATAACCACAATATACTCCAGGTGGCATTATCACTGCATTTACCCTAAATACTGAACTATCAACACTTATTTATGCAGATAAAAATCACTATATGTACAGTATTTGCTCAAATATAAGACAAGGTTTTTTCAGAGGTCATTTTATAATCTGATCTCAAATAGTCTTTTAGTCAGACCTCTAAGATCCAGACCCCAACAGCGCTGCAGGGGAACTGAATACTCCTCTCTGGCAGCCAGTGAACGTTCTGCCCAGCACTTTAGCTGGGGCTTCCATGATGCAGCACATGACCTTCTGGTGCTCAGTCATAGAAGCCCTGGCGGAAGCGCTGGGTGGCAGCAGAGGTTGTCTACGCGCATAGTCTGTGCGCGGTGGTAACTCCTATCACTATATACCATCATCAATGTCTGTCAGTATAAAATGACAGCAGTTATCCTGTACCACCATCAATGTCTGCCTTAGTATATAATGGTAACAGTTATGCTGTACCACCATCGATGTCTGCCTCAGTGTACAGTGATAGCAGTTATGCTGTTCCACTGTGATGTCCGGCTCAGTATATAATGATAGCAGATATGCAGTTTGTGTGTGTGGGGCTGTCCCAGTTACCAAATACTCTAGGTACACCCCTGGGTGCACTTTTTCTTCAGTGCCCCTCCCCATAACAAACATATGCACATACTGACATGCAAACTCACTAACACCCAGTCACCCTTCCATACACTTACACTCTTCCTTGCACCACTAACCCTAGGCTCACCCCTGACAATCTAACACCATACTTACACTAACATCAAACACCTGCCTTAGCACACCCCTAGGTGCACTCACACTTCTATACAATGGACAGAAAAAAAACCTTTTCAAGTTTAGACCTCCTGGGTCATGAATTTCAATGGTAAATGAATACAGTTAAGATCATATTCTATGATATGTGTGATTGACTGCACAGGTTGTGGAGGCAAAAGAGGGCTTAGGATGTTTAGAAGGGACATATTTAATCTAATGTGCGTCCAGCATAGTGAGAGATAACGGCGCTACAGTAATTGTCTCGTGCAGTAGAGGACATGATACAGTTGTTTCCTACCTCTCCCATGGGTCTTGGCTTCAATAATCTCACTGATTCTTCCTGCCCCAACGCTATTCTTGGCTGCTAATTTTACTTTGTACCATGTGCCACAACGCAAATTCTCCAGTCGAAAGGATCTCTCAGAGGAGCTGATAAATACATCTCGCCATTCCTCACTGTTATCAACAGAGTACTGGAGGACAAAGCCTTCAGGGTACCGAAAGAAAACATAATTAATAAATAGAAACTGTAGGTAATACAGAAAAATTCTAAGAAGATTACAAGGGTCTAAAATGTGTGCGTAGGGCAGGAAGAGAAGAATAAAGAGTATTGCAGTTGGACATTTTAAAATAACTTTTCGAAGTAGAGCGAAAAAGAAGATACCTCGTATGGAACTCCCTCCATTGTCCCCTGGGATCCAAGCTAGAGTGATGGAAGATGCTGAGGTTTTAGAAACTGTGAGACGAGGCTGGTCAGGTGGAACTGCGGAATATAGACATAAATAAATTGAACACGGCATGTTATTTATCTGTCCTCCATGTTCCTTCCTTTGGTGAGAGCCCACCTTCCCCATACCTTGCACCAGGAGGTTCACAATAATAGTATCAAAGCCCCAGGTGTTGGTTGCCGTGCAGGTGTAGTAGCCAGAATCCTCTGCTTTGACTGAACGCAGGGTGAGTGTACCATTTGAGTGGATAAGGCGGTGCCCATCCAGTGCTACTGGGATAGCAGAATCCTCACTAGAGTTCAAAAGAACAAAATGGGAGACTCTGGTCAACGTTTGTTAAGAGTAAAAAGACATGATTATAACAGTCACAGTGGTCATAGTTCGTTTTCCTGCACATCATGTAACAATGGCTGTGAATTAAATTGTAGCCATCTTAGAAACATAGAAAGTGATGGCAGATAAGAACCATTTGGCCCATCTGGTCTGCCCAACCTCTGAATACTTTCCTTAGTCCCTGGCCTTATCTTAAAGTAAATGATCTATTTTGGTTTGACCAGTTAAAGATCACCTACCCTTTCCAGTAAGAAAAAAACATAAGACATGTGTACACCATATATATCTATGTATTCCATTGGGAATGTATAGACTTTTGTACCCTTCTTTAACTTCTACTGATATAAGAGTATGTTGAATATATGGGAGTCTCCTGTCTGATCCATAGTACCGCCGGATTAAGATATCCCAGGTTGTGTTCTATACCAAGTATTCATATGTTATTTTACTGCTAATATTCTCTCCGCATCAGTGGACAAGGAATAGAAAATACCTGTCTTTGGTCCATTTGATGGCTGGCGCTGGTTCTCCAACTGAACTACAGGGCAACCGTACATCTTTCATCCATGGGGTGCTCACTGTCCCTCCAAATGAAATGATTTTTGCAGGAGCTATAGTTAAAACAATAGAAGTTGTATCAAACTGTTTAGGTGAACAGAATAACTTAGTGGTATAGCGTGTTTTTTTAGTATTTATGTAACTGGTAAGGTGGCAAACTCTTGGCTAGTAATATAGTTTATACCCTTCCCAGCAGGCTCGATCATCACTTTCTCGCTGACATTGCCGCGTCCTGCAGACGTCACTGCGGCCACCCATAGCATGTATTGCTGTCCGCGGAGGAGGTGCATTATACGATAGTGCAGAAACTCCGGGCTGGTCTCATACTCACTGGGAGCCTGAGGGGTGAAAGAATCCGAGAAGGATGAGGGGTAGAACGACAAGGAGGGTGCAAGATAAAATAAAAAAATAAAAAGCCAAGGATAAGCAAGGGAAAAGGAATTGTAATTTTGTGGTTTCATATTTTTATGTATGTATCATAGCTTTACAAGATATATTAGCATCTCATAACTAATTAACTCTAATTAGCTGCTGCTTGTTACCCAGCAGCTCCAACTCTCACTATCTAGAGACCAAGAGAAAAAACTTCAAAAGAGCAAAAATCTTCAAAGATTTCCACTTAAACAGATGAAATCTACCCCTAGAGGACAGGGGAAGGATGCATAAAAATAGGACAGGTAGAAAATGGGTATACTGGTGGTCAGAGAAATAGAAGGACTTGAAAAAGTGAGTTTAGTGTTTGTGCTAAGGTGAGCAAACCCACAGGGGAACAGACTTCCTAATGAAAACGCATTAAATATTATATATATGAGTTTAGGATGGAAGTAGTTTAAATAAGCACAACATGCTTAGAGGAGAATGGGATCAAATAAATGATTCAAATAGGGAAAGTTAAAACTGGAATAAATATTGAGGAGGGGAATGATATAAGAGGTTGGATGAATAGGGAATTAAAATTGTAAAAAAGAAGAATTAAGGGTAAGCTATAGGAATCACTGAATGAAAAGGCAAATAGGAAAAAAGGGAGAATTTGCTAGAAAATTGATGGAGAGACAAGACAAAGAAACAAACGGCCACAAGAGGCACTGTGGAAAACAGGATGGAAAGCGATAGATACTTTCTCACTCACGGATAGCAAGAATATTAAGAGTCTATGCTAGGAGTGCACCCGGTATATGTCTGTGACACAGGTACCCACGCTTATTCTAGGTTCCCAGCAGTATAACATAACAATCACCTTTTCTTTAACCCCAAAAGTAAACAGATACTGAAGCAATGGCCCATAATGGAAAATCCCACAAGGTATATATACCATAGGCTTAAAGACTTCACTCATACTTGCCCTGCCTCCTGCCCACATCTCCCAACCTGTTCTCCGTATCTCAGTGCTTACAGGCTGTCCAGATCCTGGGCTAGAGCAGAAGATAGTGTATTTGCGGATGATGCCATTGGGTTTGGTAGGGGGCAACCAGGACACCACCACACTGCTAGATGAGGATGGAACCGCTTTAATCCCAGCAGGTGGCCCTGGAACTGCAGGGAGAAGTTGGGGTCAGTGCAAATATCAAGCAGTATAGTGATTTACACTGTTACAATACTCAATACTGATGGAACAAATTCAACGACATAAGCCATTCTTTTATGTATGTAGCTTTATGAGGCAATTGATTTATAGCTTGTATTAAATCTTCATTTTTTTTTCTATTTAGTTACTTACTGTCCTCCTTGGTCTGCAGGTAGAGAACACTGCTACGCACTCCGTCTCCTGCCTGGGTGTAAGCCAGCACTTGCACGCTGTAATTGGTGAACTTTTCAAGAGACTTGAGCTCCACACGTTCTCGTGGGGTGGTTATATTCTGCATTTCTCCCCACTCTAGAGTGGGAGGCAGATGGGAATGAAGGAAATAAAACAAAATTAAAGAAATGTAAATAATGAATCATTGTGTAGAGTGCAGAGCGTAAGAAAGAGAAGTGGATACAGGAAAAAAAAATATTACTGAAACAGCATATATGTACTTGCACCAAAAACTCACCCCCATCTGGATATAGTGACCAGAAGATGACTCGATAGCCCTTTAGGACACCATTGAGGGAGCTTCGAGGAGGCTCAGACCAGGAGATGACGGCCGCATCAGAAGTGATGGAGAGAGCTCTAACGTTTTCTGGAGGCTGACTTGGCACTATTAAGTCATAGAGTGATGGAACAAAGTTAATAAAAAATACTATTAGCTTTTGAGGAGAGGCAGAACATTGAACAGCTGATGTGTATAGACAACTATAGTCAGGAAGTTAGAAGTCTGAACGTCACACAAATAGATCTAAGATCTACAAGCCCTACGATCACTTAGAAGCATCAATACGTATTAGTCACTTAGATGATAATGATATAACAGGACTGTACAAACCAACAGACTCTTGTTGACGTCAAAACTATATTGCTCCACATTAATTTGTGGCCACTATGGAACACTTCCTCTGCATTAACCTATACTTGGTGGCATCTTCATTGCAAATATCCAATATGATCATTCTTCGTTATTCAAGAGGAGATCATATTATAGACTATATATTATTTGACCTTTAACAAGCACAGGGGGTTGCACTGATTAACTTAAAAACCATGCAAAATGCTTATATATATATATATAAATATATATATACACATATAAAGCATGTAAATATGTTTGTAATTGGTAAGTCTAGATATGCTAAATTCATTCTACTTTTAATTTACATCATATCACCCATACATGGAACTCTTGGCCAGCTAGGGATCACAAGGAAGTCCTAGCTCATAATTGTGCAGCCAACAACTGGATATGTGCAGCTGCACACTGTTTTATGCTCATGTAGCGTGTGGTCAGGTATATGCACGCAATTGCCCCGTGTGGCAGATGGCCAGTCCTGGCCTGCATCTATCTTTTGTGTTGCTCTGTATATCTGTTTATTTGGTTCATCACATGGCAACCACAATTAGCTATAAGTGAATATTTACTTCATTGCAGGGGATTGATCACCAGCCACTATAAAGATAGCAGTCTAAGGATTGCTGATGATTTCACATCTGCTACATAGAGCTCAATCTGCACACCTATTCGCTTTTATAAATTAAAATTACTAGTATATTTATGCTCTGTTCCATGCACTCACCATCCTCTAGTGTGGTAGCATTTATTTCAGTAGAAGATGGCCCAGTTCCTGCTCGGTTAAACGCTTGGACCACTACACCATACTGTGCAAATTTTTTCATGTTGTCCAAGGTGTACACCTCTCCATCACCTGTGGCTTTCATCTCCACAATACTGTACTGCCCATTACTGCCAGGACCATTCTCACGGTACCCGATTTGGTACCCGCGGATTACTCCATTTTGTAGCTCCTTTCGGGGGGCCTGTGGAAAAGATACACACTGTCAGAAGCCACAAGACTTGAACCAGGGATCTCGTGCTTGCAAGATCCTGCACAGATCTATGTCTCTACCGGGAGTCTATACGGTTGCCTGGTTCTCGATCTCTTCTTGACTCTGATCATGCTGGCTTTTTACCTGTGGACAATTGGCAATTAGGGGCATGTCAGAAGCGTGACCCAGTTCCTGCCATTGTTTTGCGCTCTAGGATTATACCTGTTTGACCTGGCTTGTTCCTGACCTCTGATCCTGCCTGCTCTGGTAACCCTGCATCTGAGTTCCACAAGTTCTACCCAAGACCCACATATACATTAAGTATTTTGCATGTATAATATAATTTCCTGCATGGGGTTCATTGCTAACATGAGGGAGAACTTGGTTGTGCTCCAACCAGTTCAGCACTCTGGACAGATGCCTGGTTCACCTATATAGCCAGGTTGGCCCCATGTGTATCAATTTGTGGCGGCTGTATGGGTCACTGCGAAAATAGGAAATCAAAGGCTTTTTTGTAGTCTAGAGGTTCAATGGAAAAGTGCAGGATCCTCTATGGATCATTAGAAAATTTATAAACATGTGGAGTTAAGATCAGATAATTCTGTGCTGATTATCTGAGCGATATCATGTGTCTGATCCCATCCAGCACCTACTACAACTACAGAGAAGGAGTACGTTACAAATGTCCAAACGAGGGCTATCAGGCACCATATTTCGGTGATCAGGGATAGGCTGGGTAGTCTACAGACAAGCCGTAGGTGGTAGTTGCATGTTATGAACAGGAGACAGAAAGTAAAGATTGTAGTGAAGTACTGAATGTCTCTGTACAAGTGATGGATCTCTGTCCACTAGATGGGGGTATTATCAAAAATATCCATTAATGCATGGATGAAAGGTGAAAACAGATATTTATATATATACATGCACACGGACATATGCACATGTATAACAGATTATCTATGTAAGAAAGATTAGCGTCACATCTTTTATGCATGGTTAATTTCACGGATAACTGGATTAACTGATTTATTGTGTGCAATATTTGATGATAACCTGCAAGAATTGTATGTATGGCCCTGTATATTTAAGAAAACATACATGCCTTGTGAATTGAGGTGACAACGCTATCAGCCTAATTCTAGTGAAATGTTATATATATATATATATATATATATATACACAATCTCTAAATCAACGCACTCATATTAAATAGGTTATAAACTCTCATGACTGTAGTTAAAGCTACTTAAAAACACCTTTCTAAGATGACAAAATTGGAGTTTTAGTCACATTATATGGCCATATTATGCTAAGCCCACCACTACGCCAAAGTACTCCAATGTAGGTGGGTCCTAACGCTAAATACTGTTGCTTATATGGAGCTAAATCTTTGCAAGGACATTGCTTATCAGCACCCCTCCCCACCACAGGTGCTCCATTGGTGAGGTCCTTGGAAACCTATAAATTGCAGGAGTGTCTGTGTTTATGAAGGCCTTTTGGCTCCTGGTAAGCAATGTACTTGCAAAGATTTAGCTCCATATAAGCAACAGTATTTAGCGTTAGGACCCACCTACATTGGAGTACTTTGGCGTAGTGGTGGGCTTAGCGTAATATGGCCATATAATGTGACTAAAACTCCAATTTTGTCATCTTAGAAAGGTGTTTTTAAGTAGTTTTAACTACAGTCATGAGAGTTTATAACCTATTTGATGTGAGTGCGCTGATTTAGAGATTGTGTATGACTTTGGTCTTCAGCAGAACCCCCTTATAATTAATGCTAGTTCAGGTGAGTGCTTCCTTTTTGTATTTGTATATATATCTTTATATATAGTTATATATTTCAGAGCGTCCTTTTTTTAATAACTTGGTATAAGATGTGTGCACTTTACTAAGCATCTTGAAGATACATAAGATAAAGGACCAGAGGTGCATCTTATAGAAAGAGAAGAGAGACAGAACAAGAGGCACATCTTATAGAAAGAGAAGAGAGAGTAAACAAGGGGTGCATCTTATAGAAAGAGCAGAGAGACTGAACAAGGGGTGCATCTTATCGAAAGAGAAGAGAAGAGAAACTGAACAAGGGGTGCAGGTGTATAGAACACGTTTGGAAAGCTGCTTCTTGTAATGAGGAGAGGATCTGGGTAAACGAGTATATTGTAAGATGTGAAAGAAGCAGAGGTCTTGCAGAATGTAAAGAATACAGAGTAGTGGATCCTAGGGATGGGGAAACAATCTGTGGGGGAATTTGTAACAGAGGTGAACCTAAACTAGAAAACAGAAGATTAAAAAATGATGTCTCTCATATTTCCAAACATTGCAGTCTTTCCTAGAAATAGCTCTGTAATCATTTAAAATCATTATTAATTACAATACTCGTCAGATGACACAAAATCAAGCACTACGTTGTTGTCATTGAAAATGAAAAAGGTGTCTATTATTTTACAGGAATACAACAAATTTCCTTTTGTTTAATTGCTGAACATGTTACAGGGAGCAATATTTTGTGTAACTTTAATTTGGGTGGATCTCTTACAAATGGAGAAGATTTAGCCAAATAAGGACAGAAAGCTGTTCTAATACACAACAAAACAGATAAATGTGGTATTAAACATGTTAATGCAGCATAGTACATGATTGTGTGCTAATGATTAAAAGTTAAGCTTTTATTGGTGACCATTCCTATATTAAAAAAATCAGTTTATAAAAGCAAGATGACCATTCTATAAAAAAGCAAAAGTGGTAGAGTATACAGAACTTCGACCACTGAAGGAGACAGAGATGACAGTGGAGAAGAGGCTACACAATCTCCTTACCTTCCATGTTACTTGGATACTTTGTGATGTGAGCGGCTGCAAGGTAACATCCATAGGTGGTCCATCAGGAGCTGGAAGACACAGTAAACCATTAATATCACTTCTTTTAGGACCTTTTAGGCAGGCCAACATGTGGAGGTTGAAACCCAACAGGGTTACGTGACACAATGTTATGTGACCCTGCAGAGCATGCGAGCAGGGAGAGAGTAAAGGAGTTAGGGAAGCAGGTAGTGAATGTGTATGTAAGTAGAGTGAGCGTGTTTGTGTACTCATGTTTTAGCATGACTGGATATATGTAAGTATGAGAGTGTGCTTGTTTAAGAGGTTTTGTTAGCATAAGTATGTGAGTGTAAGAGTATGAGTTAGTGTGAGTTATTGTAAGTATGTGTGTGTTAGCACAAGTGTGTAAGTTGGTGAAAGTGTAAGTGTGTAAATATGTGTGCCAGTGCCCCTAGGCCAAAAGGTGCATTTTATAAGAACCCCAAATAGCATTTTAACTCTCTAACTGCAACCACGTAGCCAAAATTGGTATACAGTGGATATAAAAAGTCTACACACCCCAGTTAAAATGCCAGGTTCTTGTGATGTTAAAGAATGAGACAAAGATGAATCATGTCAGAACTTTTTACACCTTTAATGTGACCTATAACAAACAATTCAATTGTAAAACAAGCTGAAATCTTTTTTTTGGGGGGGTGTAAAATAAAAACTCACAATAAGCTGGTTGCATAAGTGTGCACACCCTCTTATAACTGGGGCTGTATTCAGATTTAACCAATCACATTCAAACCCATGTTAAATAAAAGTCATTACACACCTGCCATCATTTAAAGTGACTCTGATTAATCACAAATAAAGATATCAGTCAGGAGAAGGGTACAAAAGAATTTCCAAAGCATTTCCATACCATGGAACACAGTGAAGATGGTCATCATCAAGCGGAGACAATATGGCACAACAGAGACATTACCAAGAACTGGACGTTCCTCCAAAATTGATGAAAAGACGAGAAGAAAACCTGTCAGGGAGGCTTACAAGAGGCCTACTGCAACATTAAAGGAACTGCAGGGATGTCTGGCAAGTACTGGCTGTGTGCTACATGTGACAACAATCTCCCGTATTCTTCATGTGAATGGGCTGTGGGGTAGCGTGGCGAGACGGAAGCCTTTTCTTACAAAGAAAAACATCCAAGCCCAGCTGAAGTTTGCAAAAACAAACCCAAAAGCACGTGGAAAGATGTGTTATGTCTGATGAAACTAAGGTTGAACTTTTTGGCCATAATTCCAAAAGGTATGTTTGGTGCAAAAACAACACTGCACATCACCCAAAGAACACCATACATACAGTGAAGCATGGTGGTGGCAGCATCATGCTTTGGGGCTGTTTTTCTTCAGCTGGAACCAGGGCCTTAGTCAGGGTGGAGGGAATTATGAACAGTTCCAAATACCAGGCAATTTTGGCACAAAACCTTCAGGCGTCCGTTGAAGATGAAGAGGAAGTTCACCTTTCAGCACGACAACGACCCAACACACACATCCAAATCCACAAAAGCATGGCTTCACCACAAGGATTAACGTTTAGGAATGGCCCAGCCAGAGCCCAGACCTGAATCCAATTGAACATCTGTGGGGTGATCTGAAGAGGGCTGTGCACAGGAGATGTCCTTGCAATCTGACAGATTTGGAGCACTTTTGCAAAGAAGAGTCTGCAAATATTGCCACGTCAAGATGTGCCACGCTAATAGATTCCTACCCAAAAAGACTGATTGGTGAAGCACCTTTTGATTTTATTACAGCAATGTATTAGTTTAAGGGTGTGCACACTTATGCAACCAGGTTATTGTGAGTTTTTATTACCCCCCTCAAAGATTTCAGATTTTCCCCATTGGTTAGGTGAATTAGGTAAATGCTGCTGTTGAGAAAACACAGGTATCCTTTTAGATAATCTTTGGTTAAGATAAAAATGTAACTAGGATTAGATTTTCTATGCCGTAGGTGAATGTTGGTCGCAACTGCAGTGTGGTGAATAATGCCCACCACTACTTTGCTCTTGAGCAGCTTGGTAGGGGGGTCCGGCACTCAATACCATGCAGTTTACCCCAATGGCTAGTACGCTCACCTGCTTCCTCTGTGCTGATTGTGAGCTCCTTGCTTGGCTCACTGCGACCAATCTTGTTGAAGGAATACATGCGTATGCTGTACACGGACGCCGGATGCAGATCCACTATGTTGGCCTGGTTTATGATGGGGGAGATGTTGCGAGTGGATTGCTTAAATTCCCAGGTGTCTATAAAGGAGAACATGTGTTTAGAAAAGCTACATTATGATGCCTAAGCAGAAACAGCCAATAAAACAAAGCTGATGTAGAAAAAAAGCAAAACTTTTTAGTTTTCCCCCCGATGAATATAAGTCAATTTGTTGTCCAAATCAGTGGAATCTTCAAAACACTTCTATATAATAATTTTATAATATTTATACAGCTTTCATACAGAGGGCAAAAAGCTTCTATACAAGAGATTCTATACCACAAGGATGTAGTTGCTGCAGTAAAAAGGATGTAATAAGATGGATGTCCATGTCCTATACAGAAGAACACCTTTCTCTAATGTCATGACAGTCCTGATTTCTCCTCTAACAATAAACACTTTCTCTTTAAAGAATAGTCAGGAAATTTTGCCACAAGCTTCATATTAATGCCAAACGCATGAATTCTTACCGGATTTATTCTTATACTCAATATCAAAGGCAGTAATAATGCTGTTTCCGTCAAATCTTTGTGTCCAGCGCAGGTTCATACTACGAGCTTTGACTTCCCGAATCTCCAATTCAGGAGGGTCTGGAGGCTCTGTCGGTACAGAAGGGGAAGATGTAACGACAAGTGTCTTGAACACATTGTGTGTGTGTGTGTGTGTCTCAGTATCGATAAGTTTACCTTGCACTGTGAGCTGGATAAGCCCCCTGTCCTCTCCATACGAGTTTATTGCGTGGCAGGAAAAAAACACTGAATCCCCTCGTTCTGCTGGCTTAAGCTGAAGGATACACGGTAAACATTTCAATTAAAATCTCTTTATTGGAAACAAATTCTCCCAATAGTAACAGTTCAATTGATTAAAACTCATTCATACACTCATTCACTGCTTATACAGGTCACCCAGGGGAAGTGGTCTACGGTATAAGTGCGATTATACGATCACAGAACTCTATACCCCAATGACATGCAGCAGGGGGGTATGTTAAGCCGTCTAATACAACAATGGCTGTACGCATTAGCTGACAGACTAGCCGTCTAAACTTAAACCTTGTCTGCGAACTGAGACCCCCAAAACAGCACAATCAATACCGAGATTAACACTAATCCTTGACTCAAGTAGACCAAAGCAAAAGCATGTTTCCTTTTAAATACTTCACTGAATGCTCATTTGGTATAGATCATATATATTTATATATGAGTCTAAATCACTTTTAGGCATAACACAAACCTGAATGGCTTTACTCACTAAAACGGTCAGAGGGAATTCAGCGGAAACCGATGGCAACCAAACTGCAGTTGAGCAGAGCTGAAAATGCCAGAGAGCAACCTGACTGCTCTCAGGTCATATAGGACATCTAAAGCTAGAGGGTAAGAGGCTTAGATGCAATATGAGGAAGTTGTACCTTACTGAGTGGTAGATAAGTAGAACAGCCTCCCAGAAGAAGTGATAGAGGCTAATGGCGTAAGATAATTTAAACATGAACGGGATAGGCATATGGATCTAGAATCTAAGAAGAGACCAAAGAGTCCTTACATCAGGAAAAAACAGACTAGAGGTTTGGTCATTACTTTTACTTCATCCAGGGCAGAAGGAGGCAATCAGTGGCTCCTCTTTGGTCCTGAGCCTTTTTTTTATTAATTTGTACTGATGGAAAGCTTATTTTAATTATTGTTGGACCTTTAAAAGTTGTTTTATGCGGACAACGAAGGCTTATCAAGGAAGCATCTCAGTGGTTGTACATGGAGGAGCGACCCCTTGCTTTTCAGATCAGCTTTGTTTTCGAGCTGACTACAGCAAACAGTTATTTGCACCAACATTCCCTAATATGAAAGAAAAGCTCATTTTGAATGTCTAATACATGCTCGAAATGCACCATGTCTACATATGTAAGATAGAAGGAGCTCAACAGCTTTTCCAGCTCACCGTCAGGGTGGAGATAACCTCATCCCCACTGTCTTTAGTGGCTATTAGGTAGCGCAGGTTCCTGTCTGGATCTATCACCGTGTCCCCTTTCTCCCAGCGGATGATGATGGGGCGCTCCCCTCGTGCTGTGCAGTTCAGCCCCTTTGTCTGACCTTTGATTGCAATGGTTGTGTTGGGGTGAGATGTGATCATTGCTGGGACTGAGGAATAAAAGTTATTATTGACTTTTGAGGCACTAGAAAAAAACACTCATACATACACACACACTCTCACACACACACACACCAAAATACAAAAAAATTGTAACAGGCGGTATTTACAAATAATGGAGATCTCTACCTCTGTGAACTATGACCAGCAGTAATACAAGGATATATAAACCATGCACATGAAGCAAAAACAGCGAGGCTTTATATTGGAAAACATGCACCGATGCTTCATCAGGGCCCATGAATATAAATATAAACAGGTCACATGTATGAACCCTGATGATCCACTGTGCGGAGTCAAAATGCTTTTGGCTTATGATTGTTTACAACCTAAACATGTCACAATTGTTTTTCCGGGGGGTGTTCGAGATTGAATTATTTATGTTTATCTGAATACAATTGAAAAGCAAGGATTTGCACAGATTTACGCACTACTCAGCGTGGCCACACATGTAGCTTTGCACATGTAAACACTTGGCTTCGTAAAACAAGGAGCCGAGTTCTCTTAACCTGGGGCCACTGACCCCCCCCCCCTCGGTGGTATTACAGGCTCAGGTCGTGCCGCAGAAGCAGACGGAGGCCGCAGGCTGCGGAGCTATCGCTCGCTGCGCTTGTAAAGCCGTCTCCAGTGAAGTGGCAGAGAGACACGCTCCACATCATTTCAATTTGTAGTACGGCCAGAGAGAGGGGAGAACGAGGAGGGGAGAGAAAGAGGGTGCAGAGTGAGGAGGGATGTAAATTGCAAAGAAGAGAGAGAAATTATAGAAGGGTGAGGGAGAATGGAGGAGCGACGCAAAATCAGGAAAAGGGGAATGGTATATATATATATATAAAAAAGCCAATTCCTATCCACAGCGGAGCAATTTTATGGAGCGAAAGTTTTCAAGGGATGTCCCAAAAATACAAATAAAAAGAGGGGTTAAAAAACTAAAATGATTATTAGAGTTGGCCCTATGCGGGAGCAACGGATTTGATACTTCTCTGGCACTTTAACGGTTAAATCATTAAACCCGTCTCTCTGTCTGGCGCACTTAATCCATTACGCCTGTCAATACCGACAGGTCAAGTTTGTCCAGCGGGACTGTCCTCTGTCACCGTCGGATGATACATGTGTTTGGAGATGATATTACTTACTCTTGACAGTGAGGAACATGGATTTGCTGATATCGGTACCCACGCCGTTGCTGGCTTGGCACAGGTAATAACCAATGTCTTCCTCCAGAACGTGCCGTATGAGCAGGGAGCTGTTGGGTAAAATCTGGATTCTCCCAGTGAGAGGAACCGGGTGATACTGCTGAGGGTTCCCACTGCCTGCGAATACACCAAGAAACGTGAATGGTGTCGATCACTTTAAAATAGCACCCACCTATACCATGTTGTGTAATGGAGAGGACGGTCAAAGTAAACATGCAATGCTTACCTTTAGCATGCTTCCACACCACTTTTGGGGGAGGGTAACCATCCACAGAGCAGTTAAGCACCCCAGCCTTGCCGTATATTCCATCCTGGTTGTTTGGCTGGACCACAAATCTGGGGGGCACTGTAACAGGGAGAGGAGCGAGCGTTTACCTTACAGCAGTTCTGTCGTGTTACAATTACACAGCACCTATAATGTATTTTATTCCTGCTAAGTGTTCACTGCCTAGAACATGTTCCGTGAGCAGCGAGCGTTCCATCTGTCCACGGCACTTTCCTTTATTTAGCTATATACAGAAACAATCTTAAAGGATGGATCTTTGCTAACAGATCTAACTTGAACAAGATCCTGCAGAGGAAATCATCCGGGAGGCTCCTGCAGAGCGTGCTGCCAAAGATCCTACAGAACATTCCCTTCACCCAATGGGGCCTGCCGAGCTTACAGCATCAATAATAGGGTCCTGAGAGCATCTAACCAGGCTCAGGAGGCTCTGCGGGTTCACCTCACAGGGCTCGGAATGCTCTAAGTGGTCCACCTAACCAGGATTGGAAGGCTCTGTGGGGTCCACCTAACCAGGATTGGAAGGCTCTGCGCGTTCCACCTAACCAGGATTGGAAGGCTCTGTGGGGTCCACCTAACCAGGATTGGAAGGCTCTGCGCGTTCCACCTAACCAGGATTGGAAGGCTCTTTGGGGACCACCTAACCAGGATTGGAAGGCTCTGCGGGGTCCACCTAACCAGGCCGGGAAGGCTCTGCGCGTTCCACCTAACCAGGATTGGAAGGCTTTGCGGGGTCCACCTAACCAGGATTGGAAGGCTTTGCGCGGTTCACCTCACCGGGCCCGGGAAGGCTCTGCGGGGTTCACCTCACCGGGCTGGGAAGGCTCTGCGGGGTTCACCTCACCGGGCTGGGAAGGCTCTGCGGGGTTCACCTCACCGGGCTGGGAAGGCTCTGCGCGGTTCACCTAACCATGATTGGAATACCCTTTTGCGCTTGTCATACCGTCTCTTACTATTCACCGCATCAACGCGGTGTCCGAAGTTATATATAGTGCCATCCAGCCATCTAAACAGATTACACCCACGTATATATCCCAACCAGTCAGACCAATAAATAGCTGCGTGTGACTTGGCTCATTATATATTCATGATTACATCAACAGGCGCCCTGAATCACAAGTTTATTATATATTCATGTTTACATTAACGCAGTCCATTAAAAACTCGTAAAACCCTCAAGATTTATTAACCCTTTAAAGCAGACAGCTCTGGAGCATGCTTTCAAAAAAAGATTAACATTTAACCTTTTCACTGCCAACCATCATTCGCCAAAAATGTTTACATAATCCTTTGATTCTTACAGTCGACTCAAAGTCTCTTTCTAATAACTTCTCATTACCATCGCAACTTTTATCTCGCAAATAAAAGGAATAGGGCCGGTTCTGGGAAATGAAACACACGTGCTTTACAAAAGTGTTATCTCTTTCGGTTAGTTTGAGATGAGAAGTCTCTATAAATCTGTGCCTCGGCAATAGCAGTTTGAAATGTAAATCGCTGGTGACATTTCAAAATGGCCCCGATTATCGCCTTCCATATCAATGCAACCAATTTTTTAATTTTCTAACAGCTTCAGGGTTTTCACAAGTAAACCATTTCTGATATTCACTTTTTTCTTAATTACATTGAAATATAACTTTCAAATTATGTCGAGACAGCATTCTTCTGTGCGGGCAAATTAACAAAGGGGCAAAGGTAATTTAATGGGGAGGCATAATCCTGCAGATGCTAAAAACCGGGAATAAAGATGGCTTCCTCCATACCCATTTGCTGGGTTTCTAATACAAATATATTTGAATCTGTATCCACGAGAAGCTGGATCATTTAGTGTACCGAGCTGCCAAGTATTCTTGTTGTAGTTAAGAAAGACAAAGTCCTTTTTTGAAAGGGAACGCTCCCACCCCATTCCCGCAGTCCCGGTTTATTTCCTCGCGCGCTCGCTCACCTCTGACTATCAGTTGCCTCTCTCGGCTCACCGTGGCAGCGTCATTGCTTGCTATACAGGTGTAGTTGCCGTTGTGCTTGAGAGACACGCTGGATATCTGGAGGGAGCTCATGAACTCCTTGGTCTCAATGGTTATTCCTGAGCCAGACACAATCACTTGTCCGTCTTTGCGCCATGTAATGCGTATGGGCATGTCTCCTGAGGACACCACACACGGGATGTACAAGAGCTGTCCGATAGAGGCCGGGGGGAATTCAAACGGCTGGATCAAGGGTGGTACTATGGGGAGAGATACCAGGGTGTTTAATGTACAACATACCCATTGCAGCCCACCTCCCACATACTATATACATACATTCAGCATCAAAAATATACAGTGCTGCGAAAAAGTATTTGCCCCCTTCCTGAATTCTTCTATTTTGGCAACCTTGGGGCACATTTACTTTTTCTACATGGGCAGGTTTTGATTAACTCTTTACCTTCAATTAATGAAATAATCATTGAAAAAGCTGCATTTTGTGTTCACTCGTCTTTGTCTTATATTAAAATTTGTTGGATGAACTGAAATATTTAAATCTGACAAATAAATAAAAATTTTAAGAAATCGGGAAGGGGCAAATACCTTTTCACAGCCCTGTATTATACATAAATCAACACTTAAAAACCTAAGAGGTCATAAGCAAGCTGGGTTGTGTCTTCACCTGTCAGGAACGAGAAGAACTCCTGCCGGAAACAGAGCTGACATTTGCCTAAACTCAGAAGGAAGATAATCCATATTTCCTGTCTGAGGAAGCACTAATGGCACAATTAAGACATAATAGAGACAGAAGTTAAACTACTAACCTCAGTCAACAGCACAGTGTACTGCGTGGAGGACAGAGTTAAAGGAAAGGGCTTTTTTCTGCCTCTGAGAGCAAGGAGGAATGGCAACCATGTCATCGGGGGGGGGGGGCTACATGCACCTACGGCACTCTGATGCGCCTCCGGCATTTGTCACACCTTCATGGTCAGTATTAGTAGCTGCCACAGGGTCTCCTTTCAAAAATGCCCAAATCAACAGAAGAGATTTGAATCTTTATTGAAAACTGGGATTCAGTTAACATGGGGGGGCACTTGGGCAGGGCCGCTATGGACAGGTTAGGAGCAGGGATGGGCAACATGCCTGTACAAGGTCATTGGTGTCTGCAACAAGGCTTGTAGAAGTCACTAGTGCCTGAGAGGTATGTCCTGAAATGTAGCCCACCGGTTAAAAACGTACAAAAAAATGTAATAAGGGAATTCCCCTAAAATGATCATAACAAGCGGACAGCAAACCAAAAGAACGTAAGGATATTTGGGAGTCATGTTTTTTAATAAATAAGTGCAATCATTGCTGGGCGCTGGAATATGCAATACTATACACAGTACTCGAGTGTAGCTTAACAGTAATTACACAAAAGTGAAGCAACAATAATAAGTTCAACCCTACAAATATGCAAAAGGTGTGCAGTAAGAAAGATTGTGCACGGGCCAGGATAAAATGCACGGAAATACACAAGACGGAGGGTGTACATAGGATGTGGCACCCTGGCACTTGCTGCGTGCAGGCAAACTGGGGTACATAGGATGTGGCACCCTGGCACTTGTTGCGTGCAGGCAAACTGGGGTACATAGGATGTGGCACCCTGGCACTTGTTGCGTGCAGGCAAACTGGGGTACATAGGACCAGGCACGCTGGCAAAAACAGGTACTTGGGAGTCCATAAGTGCAGAATTAGTAGAGTACGAATGCAACAGTAGACAGAGGGAACCGTGCACAATCTCAGCCCGGCTCTCACACAAAGCTCTATTCATTAGGACGTATCTCTCCCCGGGTGCTCCTGAATAATTGATGCACGGGAGAAGCTTTTAAGTCTCTAGCAGATCAGGGAAATCGCGACGGACGCATTATTTTTTTAAAAGCCAACAAACACTCAGGAAAACTAAGCAGGGATGTGAGTAAAGGGCAGGGCATTAATACGCCATGTTTACACGGCGGGTCCCTATGCTGGGGCTTGTCAGCGAAACAGATCAGAGGTGAGGGGGGGCCGGGGGGCAGGCAAAACACTGTAGCGGACGGGCAGCAAACACTCGGCGATAACAGCAAACTACATTGTTACAAGCGGCTTGTGTTAGGAAGATAAAGAGCAGAAAACAGCTTGACAAACATACATGTGTACAGGTGCATTCATCTGTACAGAAATAAGCGCGTGTGCATACAGGCTAATCCCTGTACACTGCACACATCAATCTATGGGCTTGCAAATAGAGAAATAAAGGGGTCTGCGTATACCGGTGTAGACAAATAGAGATAAATACATCTGTATATCGAAACGTGTGTATATTTAACGTGACCTCCGGATGATGTGTGTGTAAGAATTATTAATAGTAAGGGTGTTTATTGGTGCGCGTATGCACTATAGTTATATGAATAAGTGTGTGTGCATGCATGATAAATGAACACACCATAAGTTGGTGTAATTACACAAGAATCATGCAATGTGTGAAAGTACGACAAGATGGGATTTAACGCGTAGAGCACTGAAGTGTAAAAATGTAAAATTCATGGTCCTTTAGTGTCTGTACCACACCAATGGGATATCCTCATGATTCATGTAACTGTGGTTCGAACAACTCATTAATATGGAAGCAGTCTCGCCTGAATACGTTAATTCTGTTTAAAAGCACTCCATACCTGTTGCATGAATTATGCAATAAGATGGGAAGCAGAAAATGAAGGCTGCAACATGACATCGGACATGAAGACTTACATATAAGAAGTGATTCTGGAGCAAAGTTTAGCAAGTGGTCTTATCCCCATAGCTAAACAATGGAATGGTCCAATCATCAGTAACATCCCATTGGTTGCTATGGTAATCATTTTATATATACATTTTTTATACAGACCCCTCATTGCCCCCCCTTAAACACAATGTTAGATTAACAAGAAAAGATATTTTAAGCAGGTTATAATCGTTCAATACCCTTGAAGGACCTTTTACTAGGGAAAATACTTTTCATTACTGATATTTTGAAGGTTGTAATTCAGCAGATTGACATCTTTGTTTCTGATTGCATTGTAAAGCTAAATGAAGAAAGGAACAACTGGATTTCTCAGGACAAATGTCAGTAAATTTGCTTTTAATATCGCATGAATTAGGATTGTTAATCACACATAACCACTAAATGACAGCTTTGTTGTAGCAAAGAAGACTTTTGTCTGTTGATGCTAAATTTGGTGTTCGATGACCATAGGGCCTATTTACTAAACCTAAGATCTTAACTTTGTTCAAGTAAGGCTTGAGGACTGTATGTAAGAATCTAAATAATCTTAGCATAAACAAGAAGAATATTTGATAAGACTAAAGGACTAGTATGAAACCTTCTGTTGGGCAATACAGTGGCCCTAAAGGCATTCACAATACCCAGTTCTGTTCAACATTCATTCAATAAAATATGTGGAAAAACTTCCTCGCTCTGCAAAAGAAAGGACATTTTAATGGCAGCAAACATTTCTTAAAAATAAAGTATGGGATTTTAGTACAGGTCTATTGTGGAATCACCTCTCACCTTTTACCGTGATGTGAACACTCTGGCTGATAGAGAGCTGAGGCTGTATGAGCACGCTGCATAGATATTCACCCTCGTCCATCCCTTTCTGTACATCACTCAACATCAAGGTCCCGTTCTCAAACACAACCTGCCTGTGGTTATCAGGCAGTAGTAGAGAGTCCTTGTACCAGCTGATAAAATAGTAGGGGTATCCAATGACACGACAATGAATGAAGCTGTCACGCCCAGCCACCGCTGTCAAGTTCTTCATTGGTCGAATACTGGGAGGGCCTAAAGCGCAGATGACAGTGGAAGTACATTAGGTGGACACAAATAAGGGGGCACCCCAAAACCATCAATGGCCATAACATAAGAAGCAAAACTCCCAAGACGTTCTCACGCAACAATCATTACTCAAAGACACCTCCTAGGAGCAGATGGAACACGATTCTTAAAGAGGGTAGAAGTTATGGAGAAGGCTCATGTCAAAGTATTAGGGAAAGGAGAGGAAGTGAAATTGAGGGAAAACTGGTAAAATATGACAAGATGCTGAAAGATGTCAGGCTCTAGACAAAAGTTCAGGAATAGACCATTAACAGGGTGGTAACTCAATGGACAGCATTCCTACAAGTGGTGGCCAGCGCATCTACGCATTGTGTGCAACTAATCCTTAATAAATTCACGTGTCAAGAGGCAAAAGTTGGGTTTGGGAGTTATAATTTTAATGACGATATACTCGTTATGGCTCATTTACAGAAGAATAAAACAAGGATGCTTCTCTTGTATGGGAGAAGGGTCATTAAAACATTGAGTTTTTTGTTGTTAATAAACCTGTTTGAGTTGATCCCTGGATAAGTGCCAAATGAAAAGGTTAATGCATGTGTCTCAAAGGATGATTCTCCTAGAACTACAAAAGAATAACAGTACTTTCTAAAAGGTGTGCCTGTATAGCTCTATATGTTGATTTCTATAGGAATCCATGTGCAATAATAGAAGATATTTGCCTAATTAATAGCAAAAGCAGCAGGGAATTTTTTTATCAAATTCCGCTTGTCAGTTCTATGCTGATTTTATTACATTTCATGCAATATTTTTAACAAGTAGGCATGAATTAGCAAATAGGGAGCCAGCAATCAAATGTCATCATGACCACAAAAGACCTGAGAAACGTGGAGTGATTGCTCAGAGGAAAGGTGAATTCCTTCCACATGCTTGGAGTCATTTCGTACAGATGATGCCCGCTTTGGTTGGTGTATGACTCGGGGAAAAGCAAATAACCAAAATCACTGGTTACTTTGTAATTAAACAAAAAATGTGTTAACATCAACTGTTTAACCTTTCCTGCACCTATTAAAATTAAAAGGGTTAAAGAACACTCAGATACTTGGAAGGTATGCTTAAAGAACATTGAAGTTTGACCTGGGTATCTCCCTCTTGGATAAATCGGACCGTGGAGGAAGAATACACAGCTGACTGGTGGATGTCACGTATTTGTAAAATGTTTTTATTCTTCCCTGATTGATGTTTCACTAAACCACACGCACATGAAAACTGACATTTTCAGATTTGGCCTTTTGACAAGTGCAGTCCAGTGTGAAAAAGGAGAATGAAGTTCCGTTATGGGTAGATTTCATGCCATTCACTAAACCCATAAACACATCGCTGTGTATTTCACTTGTTCCTCGCCTGTATTTTTCTGTGGGGGGTGAAGTTTTATTTAATGGAGCAGGTGTTATATCGCTAAAGACTTTCATGGCAGGGTGCTATATCCATCTGCTATGAGACACGAGAAATGGTGGATTTTTGAAGTGGTCCAGGAAATATCTTGAGGATAATGCTGAGGCCATGGAAGAGCAGTGACCAAGAGGGATTATTCCCAAGCAGAAAACATGCATTACTCCAGTGAAACAAAGACACAGCCCGCCATTTTTATTTGGAACATTTCCGGGGAAAAGTGTCAATGAGGAGCAGTCACCAGAAATATTTCACTGGCTGCTAAGGTGACTGCTCCATATCTAGCTTTCCATGATGGACTGCACCAATTACATTTGAATTAGAGAAGCATGTGAAAGCTATCACAAGTGATTGGATCCAGGAGAGGCCTGGGAAATAGTTTTTGTTAAGTTTCCCCAGTCAGCCCAACACTAGCCGATGTCACTTTGGCTTCTATTTTTTATGCTTCCAGCGTGCTAGTCTGATGTCTATCAGACTAACATCTGTGTACATTGTGCAATCTATGGAGCATGGGCATTACACTTTCATGATTTCTGGCCTTCACTTTATGATGTCAGGCAAATAAGTGGCCAATAAGCATGGACTCCATAGGGTTAGCAGCCTGCTACTGGAAAAACATAAGGTGAAAAGTGTTTGAGATCTTCCGAGGACCTGAGCCATTCACTAGTAACATAGTATGTTCTCACTGTGATGAAACCGAGAGATGTTCTTCATACAATCTATATGGCTAATAGTGCTTCAGGACTGAGTACATTCAGAAACAAATATGGTAAATAGCTGGAAAGTTGACCACTAATTATGTGATATCCATTCCCTTTCTATTGAGTTAGAAGGATCCTTCCTGTTTTATTGCAAACAACAAGTGTCGTTCTTCTGAACCAGTAGACATGCATATAGTGGTATCACCTTGTCTAGTTGATGACTTTACACTGGGACAGGAACAAAAGCTGCTCCCCAAAGAGGGTTTCATTTCTGTTTTTTTGTTTACGGTAAAGGAGGACAAATTTCTGAGTTCAAATGTATCAAAATTTTCTCTTAACTGTCCCAACTACATAACACCATTTAGGGTTTCCAAAGTTACCCTGAAGGTGCCACTACACAGCATGAAGGAGTTCTTGGAGGAATAAAAGGCCAAAATCTTTTTTATTTTGCCCTAATCTGTGAAATACAAAGATGGCTGTACAAATGTCTAGAATTGTAGAATTAAACTGTCTACCTCTCTGCAGTTGAGATAAAGATGGAAATGTTATCTTAGCTGCATTATATACACAGTAAGGGCACAGTCACTTTTGTAAAAGGATGATAAGCTATTTTAGCCACACATCATCTTCTATTGACCCAAAAATGTACTATTTACATTGTGTTGATCAGTAATATACAGGCTTATGATTACAGTTCTGCTTTACATGTAAAGCTGTTGCAGATATGGTTATTCAAAAGCTCATATAGCTTTGTTTTAGACTCTAAGCACACGTTTAGTTGCAAATATGGAAACACAGAATGGTAAGATGAAGTATCCGAAGAGGAAACAGGAATTCAATATGAAAGGAGAGAAAGGAGAATGTTACAAGATACAATTACTGTGAGGGCACAACATAAAAAACAACTAGCAGCCATGGGCAAAAAATTAAACGAGATGGAGAATAATGAGCAGTGGTGCATAAATAACAGACATTCTACTCAATTCTACTAATATTCGGGGTTTCTACTTCCTTTTGGTTATCATACTGCTAATAAAAGCACTTGACCATTAGAACAGTGCCTTGTTATGCCAATAAGAGCATACATTATTTTAAAAGGTAAACAACATTGAAGAAGAGCAGGACATAGCTGTGATACAGACCAAATTGTTGCATACTGGGTATTTTTAGAAATGAGACATTAGGGACAAATAATTCAGGGCCAAATATTTAGGAGTTCTTCGTTGGTCGAATACTTGGAGGGCCTAAAGTGCGGGTGAAAGTACATTAGGTGGACACAAATAAGGGGACACCCCTTAGCTAGGGGAGACAAGACCATCAATGGCCATAACATAAGAAGCAAAACTTCCAAGACGTTCTCACGCAACAATCATTACTCAAAGACATCTCCTAGGAGAAAATGGAACACAATTCATAAAGAGGGGAGAAGTTATGGAGAAGGCTCATGTCAAACTATTAGGGAAAGGATAGGAAGTGAAACTGAGGGGAACATGTTAAAATATGACAATATGCTGAAAGATGTCAGGCTCTAGACAAATGTTCAGGAATAGACCATTAACAGGGTGGTAACTCAATGGATAGCATTCCTACAAGTGGAAGGCTTGACAAATCATTTGTGTTTAAATGGTTATTAATGGGTTAATCGAAAAATGATTAATATTGAATAGCTGCAAATAATAATGTAGTCATCAGAGGCCTGTATGCTATATATATATAGGTTGTAAGTGGTACACTGTCCTGCCAATGAAATGTTTCCTGACTGCGCCATTTAGCATGTAACATGCCTCAAAGCACTACCAAGGGATGGAGAGGATGAAGGCAGAGGGCACTACCAAAAGAAGATTTACGGCACAAAACACTCGAATGAATGGTTGAAAAGATGAGATGACACAAAGAGAGAAGGCTAAAGAGATAACAGACAGAGGGGCAGACAGGGGATGCCCAGGTTTCCCACCCAAAGAGGCCGTACAGACCCTATTCTGATATGTAGAAGTAGGACAGGCACCTCTTACGTTTATTCGAGCTTGGTACTCTGCACTCCCCACAGAGTTGCGTGCAGAACAGCGGTACACCCCACCATCGAGGATCTGTGGACTGCTCACATTCATGTAACTGATGGTGGTTCCATCTGAGGCAGTGTATTGATTTGTACGGTGCCCTGGATCCCGCTGGATTGGCTCTTCGTCTAAGCTCCAGCTGATCGTTGGGGGTGGGGCCCCTTTGGCAGAGCACATAAGGGAAAATGGCTCACCTGGGTTCATCACTTTCTCACTGAATGAAGAGAGGATGCGGGGCGTACCATCTACATGGATGAAAGTAGACCGTACTTTAGTACCTGTAACATACTTAACCTACCCAAACACTGGCCTAACATTAAGTTACCAAGCCAACCATTAAGAAGATGCTAAAATGGCAAATAAAAGGCTCCGTTAAGAGTACGGGGGGGGGGGGGACACACAAACAGTATAATGGGAAAGCCTGTTCTCCAGAAATGATATCCTTCATAATTATTTGAAGGCAAACCTCCATACTACTGTGTGACAGGCCCTACATATTTAGCAGTATTGATGGGCAGTGTCATGGTGTCATCTACACACCTTCTAGGACCACAATAGCAAAGTCCTGAGCAGTTTGTGTCTTCCGTGTTCCAAAGCACTGGTATGCCCCTGAGTGGCTCTTCTGAGCGCTGTTGATAACAAGTGTTTCATTATCTGTTCCTCGTATAGAAACAAATTCATCCGGCTCAATAAGCTCTGTGTTCCGGTACCAGCGCACAGTGTAACCTGGTGATCCACTAAGAGTGCAGGATAAAATGACAGTACTACCAATCCCTGTCTTTAGCTTCTTAGGAGTAAGGGTCACACGGAGCGGTTCTAGAAATGGAAGGAAAAAGAGTTACTTACAAATCATTTCATGACTCAATTTAGTTACTGTGCATGGCTCAAATTGCACATTTTCAGTTTTTGTCATGCTTACCTAAAATTCTACTACTGATTTCCAAATATTATGTGATTTACATTTGTAATGCCAATTGTGTTTGGATAATTACACTACAATTCCCAGGTATGGAGCACAAACAGTATTTATACAAGCATATGTGTAAACAGAACCACAAATGCAGTACCAGCTTATATTTATTTGATTGTATTTCTTTTATAATAAGTACAAACAATGCATTATGACTACGGTTAAATTACTCAGTGTATTAGCCATTTAAAATCACACATAGCACTGTGGCACCCTTCCCCACTACACCTTTATCTGCTCCCATTAACACATACTGGGTTATCTCCCTGAATAAGACAGTCCCTCCTCCTCGTGAGTGCGACTCCCGCCAGGCTCAGTGTAAATGCCACTGCACAATCTCACACTTGCCTTGGTTTTCAGTATTGTGTTGTCAGGACTGGTCATATAGTGGCACAATGACAAGCCCTGCAGAGACACAGGGACGCTTGATGCAGACTAGAGGGACATACGTATTGTCACCTCGACAAGTGCCATGTTAAACTATATTTCACCTTCTCGGTCATGCAAACACATACACAACATAAACACGTATGTATTCATAAGCACAATAACACATACACAAGATAATTAATGAAGCCTAAAGGCCACACACAAGAGTGGCAGACACTTTAATGTATGGACATGTGTAATAATAAGGAACACACACACTCTGTGGCTCTCGTCTTTTATTCTCATTTTTTAAAGTAGCCGACCTCTCTTACCTATAACTGTTAATGTACCCGTGACCTCTGCGGAGCCAAAGCTGTTGGTGATCTCACAAATGTAGGTGCCGCTGTCCTCCAGACGAAGGTCAGTCATACTTAGACCTGTGTTACGCTTGCTCCAGCGACTGTCAGAGGGGACTGGGCGGCCATCTTTAATCCAACGACTTGCTAAATTTGGGTATCCCGAGGCAATACATGGCAGTTCTACCATGTCCCCCACCAGGACCTCTTGGGACTGAAACCCATCAAGAAGAACTGGAACAGATTCTGCAGGATCTGTAGGACAAAGACATATAAAGCATGCAGCTATTTATTATTCATTTAGTCATTGCTTCACAAGTCTCAGACTAAAGGATAATTGACAAACACACGCGTGTAAACTCGCTCACACACGCAGGCAGGGCCCTCTTCTCCTAATGTATCCGTATGTGTTAATGTTCTAAATATTGTCACTGTCCACTGCTGTAAGAGTATCAAGCAGTCTGCTGGCACTATATCAATGTAATGGAATGCATGTATATGTGTTTTAGTACATGCAGTTAGTGAACACACCTGATACAAGGAGCCGTGCTCCATTGCTCTGTCTCGTCTCCCCGCTGTAGCGATGCCGGGTAATGCACCGATATGTGGAGAGGGCATCCTCTTTCTGTACATCCAGGATATACAAAGCACCGGTAGGGGAGGTGACAAACCGTCCCTCTGTAAGAGATGAAAAGTATTAGAAAGAGAGGGTTATAAGGGTTACACATCTTTTACGGGGGGATGGTGGAAGGAAAGAGGAGAGATATGGTATTGAATCTCTCATTAACGTGATTATAATCTATTCGCACTCAGTGCCAACGACAGCACGACGACTGCCAGAACTGTCACCTACACAGCTTCCTGGGACGCGCTAGTTCCGTGCCAGCTGCATCCTCCTGCACAATATGGCAGACATTTTCCTGTGTGGGGCGAAAACTAGTGTTATATATCCAGGCCTGGATTTACACTAAGGGCCCTGCTAGGCACAAACATAAGGTCATCCCCACCTAGTCCTCACATTCCCTGACAAGGCCCAGGCGCCATGCTACGAATACTCATATGACGGCACTGACTGAATGCTGGAATCTACCTTTTTTTTAAAAAAAGTCATCATATTTATAATTTATTTTTATAGTAAATTAGATGATATGATCAAATAATGGTATCTAAAGACAGCCCTTCTTGTCATGAAAAAAACCATTATATAAGTTATGTGGGTTTAGGAAATGAGAAAGAAGAAAATTACAACTAAACACGAGCAAGCAGAAATGTTAAAAACAAAGGGTACAAAAAATTATAAAACAGCTCTGTCCTTAAGGGGTTAATATTACAATTAATATGAATACAGGGGACTATATGTTTATTATTACTTTTGTAATCATTTAGACATTTTTAATTGTTGTTACTATTGCAAGGTCCACACATTATCAGCCAAATAATATTAATACTAAAGGGCTACAGCAAGACCACTCAAGATTTAGCTTGGAAAACCGGAAGACATTAGTGGGTTCTATTCATTAAGTAGTGAGCTGTAGATGAGGAGTCATCTCCCTGCATTAAATATGCATTAAGAAGGACCAACTATACCTTTCTTGTAACATTTTAACTTAAGAATTGTTTTATTGTCTTGTTGTATTTTTTATTGCATTACAGGCATCACATATCTACTAGTTTCTGTGAACCACGTTACCTGCCTCATGGGTGAGCCTGTTTTCTCTTTCCTTTCCTAAGATAGTGTTAGATACGTGGAACATCCTCTCAGTAGGAGTGGTAGAGGTTAATACAAAGATTCAATTTAAACGTGCATGGCTTCGGCGTTTTGAATTTCCGAATATTAGACAAGATGAAGGACTATTTAAGGTTTCAGTATTTACAGAAGACTAGATAAGCTGAAAGGTTCTTTATCTGCCAATAAATCCTATGTTTTTATGTAATTTCTTTTTTTTTTTTTAAGTATGCTTATTTCATATAAAGAGATACAGATCAGAAGTTAATAGATACGGGCTTTTATAGAAAGGTCTGTGATTTGTGTACACTGGTATTGGTTTCCCCATTAGAAGACACAAGCGCTAGTGTATAAACGCATTCGCACAGGTGCATAAGTGATATCATTGTAGCAGCTAATCCATATATAAACAAACACACGCTGCTGATCGATCACCGGCAGTTAAAATAAAGTGTGAGGAGAGGGCAGCGGAGAAGCAGAAGGGTGGACACCAGCTCATTACTTTGATGAAGAATGAAGTGAGCAGGGGGGAAGAGGCGGGGGCCACCCCTACGTTCAGATTAATGTGCGCTGGATGGAGCCCTGGCGGCCAATCTGGATCGATCGACATTTGTCAAACTGAATTGGGGAGTCCCAAAGCACTATTCAGCCAGGGTATGCCGCAGGGAAGGGAGAGGAGGGGGGGGGGGCAATCAAAGGAGCACTGGGAAGAAAAAAAAACCTGAAGAAGCGAGACTGAATGAATGAGAAGTGTGTTGAGAAAAGGGAATAGACGAGTCGGAAGACAAAAAAGGGCAAGTGTTTAAGGAAGAGTGAAATATGTAACAATTGTGAAAAAAAATGTCTAAAAACAGAAAAAACTGCCATTTCTAAATGAATTACAAATTTGAATGCATCCATTACATTTGTGTGGCCAACATGGTCCACTGCAGCTAAGTATAACATTTTGTATTTGCATATTGTGCTAGCGAATGCACTAGGAAATGTACACTGGCCACGCCGGATCCCACATAACAAAAACAACACAGAAATAGGGGAGAATTAGAATAATCATTAGATTAGAAGATTTTAAATTTCACCTATACATTTTCTAATTCAATTAGAAAATCATTAGCCAATGGCTACTGATAAAGTGCTTCTGTCACTAAAAAATGACAATCATACTGAGGTGGAGCTGAGAACAATATAGGAGCTATGTTTTTTAAGCAATTATTGGCGGAAAGTGGTATAACTTGAGCAATCACAGTAGCCTTCACATGGCACATACATAAGAGGATCAATTCCATAATTATTCTAAATGTATATACCGTATGTAGAATATACACATTTACAGAGGTATGACAATACCGCTTCATCTCTGGTGCACCTACAATTAAGGGCTACAACTGCCATCATCATTCGAGGTTGGTAACCCCAAGTCTAGTACAGATCTGCATATACCATTGCATTTATTTCCCTGGATTGCCCAATGTCGTAGTCAAATGTTAGTGGCCACAGCATGCCTCACGTGTTTACCGACTAGAGTCGCACATTTTAATGTACAAAGCATTTCGGACTACATTTAGCATGGACTCCAATGCTTCTTACTTCAGGCATTCTTGAGATAGACTAATTTTTCTTGCCAACCTGCTTGCCGATTCTGAAAACAGTAAGCATTCTTAAGTATGCTTCTTACATATCCGCTGTAAGTAATGGAAGCCAATAGCAGAGTTTGGCTAACATTCATGTGATTACAAGCCACTTGCAACCACGCACTATTGTGCATGTGCAGATATCCAAACAGACCCATTTGTATGTAGTAAAATGCTATTGGGTTGATGCAAAATGGACTCCACTACAGGAATAACAAAATAATTTGGGGGGCTACATTTTCCCCTCCAAATGGCAAGTGTAAGGGCCCTCATCTTGTACGTAGCAGCTAGCTAGGGGCTTTTTAATCTGTTTAGTATGAAAGGTCCTTTGTTTTAAACTTAACATGTGTAGTTTTTCCCAAATCACTTAAAAGTACGACTAAGATTTTTTTTATTTTATTTTTTTTTAGTGTAATATGACATTTTTACAAACCTGTGGTGTAGGAAATCAGAAATACTTGACCCACTTCAAAATGATTTGAGTTAACTGAATCTGTACCCAGGGGTTTCACTATAATTTTTAGAAGATTCTTGGATGTATGTGTATGACCACATTTTTCTAGTTACTTCTAAACTGTCACCAGCATTTATCCCCAAAATAATACCTATAATAGTCTGTACAGTTTAAAGCAGTCTGGCCCTTGTATTTATAGGCATTTAATTTAGGGTGGGCACATTCTAAAACACAGAATTCAGTGCTTAAAATGGCAACCATTTGTCCTACTGGTAGGTCAGCCCCAGTGCTCAAGAACTGCACTGTTATCAATCTCATAATCAGGCCATAGAACGGCAACAGTCCCGCTAGTATGTGATTGTTGGGATTAAGACACAGAAGTTCCAAAGACTTTCTTTGGCCGCTGTCCAAACAGAGTTCAGTTTATGTCCACGTCGTGGCTCTACCAGGGGTAGGCACCAGCATTGCTCATGGTTGGCATTTACTGGGGTCTGTGATGTTCCCAGAAGCTGGTGTCCTTGTACAGACACTTTGCCTATTCCTGGGCTCTACTGAACTCCAAAAGTGCAGGCCACTTCCAGCTCCATTGTCATTGAGAGCTTCCCTGTCCCATACATAGTGGATATTGGCTATACCACCAGCCGGCACACATTTATGGTAACAAGGTAGGGTGGGAATGACTAAATAACCACACCTTGCATAGTCGAAACAGTCATCTATAGAGGTCCTGAATTGTGGATCCACGATTGATGCTTGGATGCTATACAAAGAAACAGTTTGACAGTATATTCAGTGTGATGCCTACAATATCCCATTTAAGGGTTAAAGGAATATGGCGCCAACATCTCTTCTCTAGCTACAAGGTTTTATTTCTAATTAAGCTGTAATCAGAGTGGGAAGACACCCAGGGTTTGCACCAAATGACTTGTACACACTCTGCAGATTGGGTCCCTGCTCGGCCGCACTGCAAGAGCATTCTCCCTGAAATTCATTAGACATGCATGAGAGGGGCCTTATGAATAGAATTGCATTTAAATGGATTTTCTGAGAGAAGAGAGGGGTGGAGGGATGTGGGAGAGAGAAAAAAGGCAGAGTGTGTAGGAGGAAGGAAGACAAGCAAACGAGCAGAGAGTAAGGAGAGACTAGAAGAGGAAAGGAGGTACAGAAGTAACCACAAGAGGCAAGAGCGAGATGGGTGGCACATGTGGAGAGTGCACAGGGAAGGAAAGTGTGTTAGAGATAGTGAACCAGAAGGATGTAAAGTTTGATGGAGACAAAGGGTGGACGTAATTAGAGGGCGGCGATAAGGAGATGTGTGTACAGCAGGTGAGGGGGAGTTAAGTGTGAGACGGGAAACAACAGGCACAAATTAAGGACAGAAAAATGTCTGGGACAGGATTTAACTCATTGCGCCATCCTATTCAACCAGTGCAGATGCAGCAGCTTCCTGCCAGCAATGCAAAGAATGGCACTACCAGTGGATCTTGCAGCTCTGGTACCATGTGCCCATCTCCCTGAGAAACATTCTCTGCCAAGCAGCTGCAGCCTGTTCGTTAGATCAGCTGCTAAGGGTATAAATTAATTAGTCTTCCAAAGAAGGCAGAGAGAGAGAACACTGGCTAATACCAGACAACGACAGCATGGGAGGGCAAGGTATTACCGAGCAGGGAGGAAGGCTGCTAATCCTATCAAGCAGCTACTATCTGATCAGAACAATTAGGATTTCAGTAGAACGGGAGGGAGGAAAAAGCAGAACCAGACATTTGGATAGAGAATAAATATGGAGAGTGAAGAAAACTAGTCGGCCCTTCGGGTATGATGGACTGCCGCTCCCATTAGCCACAGCAAGAGGAGAGAATCTATGGGACAAAAAGTGCATAATGCAATAACCGGAGGCAGAAGTTGTGAAAAGATAAAAGTGAAAATAAGACAGACATTTGCAGAAGCTGTGTGAAGATACGAGAGAATGGCAAGAAACATATAGGGGATGAATGTATTAATAATGTAGAATTTAGTTACTGTAATAAAACCTACATTAGGAACTGATGGCTTTTCTCTGCTCTAGACTGTGAATTGTTGAATTATGTCAGCAGCGAAGAAGTTAACGGTTTATAGACATATTTACATCCTCTGCAAAATGAGCAGCTCCCAGAGAAGATTCACCAATAGGATGAGAGGGCGATAGAAAGGGGGGGATAGATAAAGAGATAGAGAGGAGGGACACCGTAAGAGGAGATCCACAGTTTGAGAAAGGAGGAGAGAGAGATCAGAGGACAGGGGGCATTGTGTACAAAATAAAGATAGTACTGGCAAGGATACAAAATATGAGAAGGGAGGGGATTGGAAGCCCCATATATCTGCCTGAAAATTAGAATCCAGATTAGCCAACTGGAAAAGCAGGCCAGGGAAGAGGGGGTTGAAGAAAACGAGGGAATGGGAGTAATAAGGATGAGAAGACATGATAGAAGCAGAACAAAGATGATATTAAATGAGAAGGCAATCAAAGAGAATATGGAGTGTTAAAAGAAAGGGAGCAGAACAGAAGAACGACGCAGGGAACTAAAAACGAGAGGCATGTTGTAATATTGAGGTTGGAGGTGGCAGTATCTGAATAATCTTAAATCATTTTACAGAATTAAGTACGCACCATGCAAAACCAGCCCAGCCCTTCCTACGGGAAGAACTTTGTAGGGGTGGACCTCCATTATACATAGGGGTTTATTCACTATTCTCCCCATTTAGTAAATAACCCCCAAAGTAAAAATCCCAGATAATATAGGAGATATAAGAGCATGAAGAAAAGTAGAATGGAAGGGAGAGTGTATATTATGAAAGATGATAGCAGAGAGACAAGGCAAAGCCTTCATCGTTTGTAGGTGTCGGTGTAAGTTCCAGATGGCTTAAAAAGGGTAACATCCAAAGACAGGTTACCACAAGCCAGCCAGACGCAGGCTCCACACTATTACTCTGCAAAGTGGGCTCTATTCCCCAAACTACGATACACTGTATCGAGATCAAACACCAGCTTCAATATACATCATGAAGAACCTCAAATATTTCATAATGCATAGTTGGTGAGAGATAAAAACGATCTAACGTCATGACGAAGGCTTTGTACAAAGTGCGCGCTAAAAAGATTGCTCCTCAGATACACAGAATGCTGTCACAAAACAAGAAAAGGCCACTGACCATAAAAATAGCACCTAACCCCACAAACACGTGTGAGGTGCTGCAGATTTCTTCCAGTAGGGTCTCGTGCGGGGTATAACCACCGCTGCCTGTCTCTTCCACCCCTCGTTTCTCCGTCTTTACCCACCTCCTACTTCATTTCAATTCATGCAGTGTGCAAGCTCGTTAGTGATTCCTGGCAGTCTGTCCGGGGGGCATAATTATTATTACTGTTTAAAAGCAAGACTGTTCAAATGAGTTGGAGAAGAGGATGCTGGGAGAAACAAGAAGGCCTCCACAAGATACCGAGGTCTGGAGATACTCCAGAGATAGAAGCAGAATAAGTTATATAAGATTACGATTGTGCGTTTACTTACAGAGGCAATAAGACACTCAACGGTTTCACGGGCTGATGTATATTTATGCCTTTTCTGTGTGCAAGGTCAGGGCCACCAGCAACGCTTCAGGAACCCTGGACACCCAGTGCCCCCTTCCCCCAAACTTCTGCACGCTGTTTTATAGCTGTTCATCTATTCTAAAGAGCTTGCAATCCATGTCTAGCCAATAGACTATAACCATCCAAAACTGGTTGTGCCACAGGTAGTCCCATCTTTTTGCCCAGCTGTAAAGAAAGTTGGCCCTGGGGCGCCTGTATTATGTATCCCTGTCTAAGCGGTGTGTTTCAATGTGGCTTTTTGTTGGGTGTCTTTTCACCCTGTCTTCTATCCGTGCGGTACGGGTTGTCTGTTGGCGTAACGCGGCACGCAGGGAAGTGACAGAGTGAAGGTGTAATTATAAGCTGCACGTTTGCAAATAAGGACATAACCCTGTCATCTTGTCTAGGGATTTATCGCAAATAACTAAATACTGCTATAGGCAAATGGTTCTGGATGCAAAAACAGGAGGGAGGTGGGCGTACGAAGGAAGAAGAGAGCGCTAGCAGAAGGAAAGAAAAATGAGGACAGGGGGAAGAGGATGGGAGAGGAAAGAAGGAATCGGGGGGGTCTCAAAAAAAACAAAGGGGTTTCAAACTAATTCACAAACATACGGCTTAACAGACGTGAGAAAAAGAAGACAGGGGAAAACAGAACGGCAGGATAGAGAATGGCAGCCAGTGTGAAAAGATAGGCGTTTCAGTACCACGGACAGCTACCCAGTGCATCGGCTTCACTGCTCTCATCCGCACAGTGTTAAGAAGACAGTAAAAAGTATATTAACATAACAATACATCTAAGATTTAACATACAGGGGGCGGGTTTTTTTTTTTTTTTTTTAAGGAAGAGTGTTAGAACAAGAGCTTACAATCTAAAATTGGATGACCAGAGGCTTAGATCTAATTTAAAGACAACTTTACATTACTAAGAGGGATGGGGATACATGGTACAGCCTCCCAGAATTGGTGAGGATAATACATTAAGGGAATTTAAAACATGCGCGGGCTAGACATATAGCTGTCCTGAATTTAAGACGAGACCCAGGGCTTTTATGGTTTGAGTTGAAAAAAAAAACCAGGCAGGCTAGATGGGCGGAATTCAACTACAGTAATATAGTACATGAACAGTGGGGAAAAAAGGGAATAATGGAGATTTGTTTAGAAACGGAGCCATCAATGTTAAGAGCCCAACGCGACTTTCTATGCCACTTACACCCAGTGGTTTCTTTAGATCAATGCATAGTGTAAATTGTTTAATGCGGATGGTATATCTGTAAACCTATGTACACACACAATAAGAACATAAAGGTGTGCGTGCGTGAGAGAAATTGCATCTGTGTTGCTCATGGTACTCGGAGAACTCCATTACCCTTCGATACATTTAATACAGCAGAACAAATCAAGTAAAACACATGAGGTCTTGGCACATAGTAGAAGCTAATGATGTTCTTTAGGTCATGTGGCTATAACATGAAGTACCTAATTTGTCAAATCAGCCTTAATCCTTTCTAGCCCCCTTTTTACCACACTGTCCTTAGCTAGAGGAGCTTAACACATCTCCCTCAGAGGGGTATTTATTAGCCAAACAAAGCTTTCCATGTGTGGGAGGAGGGGTAAGGGAGTATGATTGATCACCACCACGATATGATCAATAACTGGTATAACACACGACCTAAAGATTAACACCCAAGCCTTGTATGCAACACTCAATAATACGATGCCAAATAGTGAACTGTAAAATGACACGGTTTATGAATACAAGTAAGCCAATGTTACCACCTTGTGTATACCGACCTTCTCTAATCATTTACAAACTGACGAGTCTATATAATAATAGTCTGTATAATAATAATGCAGCTTCAAGCCGCCATGTAATACGATGCAGGAAGATAACACACATGCAAAGTACAAAGATGTACAATTCATGTAAACGGATAATGACGATCCTGGCTGTGTAACGCTATTACACATCTATACAGAACATGTCATGCAAATGCATTCATTGAGTGATGTCAAAGCAACCAGCCAAAGCGCTTGCAACTTAATACGGATATTTCTGTTTACAGCAAGGATTGGGGTTTAATTGAGTGACACCAGGTAGGAAGGTTCCCACCTGAACCAGATCTGAAGCCCCAATCTACATTACCCCCCCCCCATTTCACAAGATGGGATCCAATTAACAGACACTACATTATCGCCCGGCCACCACAATAATTAAAGTGAACAATGGATTTATGAAATGGGACCCGAGACTCTGATAATAATTTGTTTACAAGGAGAAACACAGAAGAGACGATCATGAGTGAGGGGCAGCTGGCGAAACAGTGGGAAGGCACAGAAAGAACAGCTAAAGTAAGATGGGTAGCAGGGGTGAGCCTAGGGCTAGTAGTGTAATATTTATTCGGTGCCCGTGTCCCCTGCAAGTAAAACACACGTGCATACTCACATGCAAACTCACTTTAACACCATATATGTGCAAGTATATACATACTACCTCCCTTGCACCACTAACTCTAGTGGTAACACATACGCTGACACTCATGCACCTGCACCATATGCTAACATGCACACACAAAGGCCATGCTTTAACACACAGACGCAAAAATCATCCCTTAACATATGCAAACTCTACTGCTGTACAGTAACACACGTCCACACTCACATTATAACACCATACACTTACGCACACACTCTCCCATCAGTGCAGCACACACAGCTCTCCCTCTCACAAAGCCCTGATTTCACTGCACCTTACATTCTCTGGATATTCTCCAATCTATAGCGCCCCCTATAGTGTCATATAATTATGATATATATATACACATACACACACACACACACCTGTGGCACCTCCAGTATCCCTCCTCTGCGTTTGGAAAGGAAGTTTGAGCTTTGATGAGACTTTATATCATTTCATTAATATCTTGAAGCCATCTCTTGGAACTTGGTAACGATGGAACATTTCTGCATCAAATGTTTTGTTGTTCAGATGCGAGGATGATATTGAGGTCTTTCTCCCGTATGTGGAGAAGTATGGTTTCCCTTTGAGATGGCACAGTGAGGATATTTTGGCAGATTTTTGGCACAAAGTGCGGTGGTCTTTTAAGGAAGTCACGTAGTGGGTAAGTTGATAATGCCTCAGCTTTGCAACGAATGATGTTTGATCTAAATGGGGGGAGGAGGTCATAGGGCTAAGCACTCTGTTGTTGACTACATGATGCAGCAGGAGGACGGTCTCATTTTCTGTTAGTACCCCGAGAAGGTGGTAGGGTTCTCTCCTGAGAGAAGGCTTTTATTTTGGGTAATTGATATCATTAGGGAAGGTGAGTGAGAGAATTGGAAGGTTTTTGATATCTTGTTCCAGTGTGCTCACGTAGGTTTAATAGTTGGGAGCATTGAGCATATCTCTGGCCTATTGTGCTTAGTGAGCCAGGGTGTGGAGCTACAAAGTATGTCTAATAAAGAATGCCCTAAGGCTACCCGAGCCTTGCCCCTTTAGCTTTGTACCACTAAACAATCCTACCCAGGAAGATAGCATAATAGTATTACCCTAGGTCTGGGAGCGCTAGTCCCCCTTTTGATCGAGGTGACACAAGCACATCGCCATAGGGAATAACCATTATTTAACATTTTAATAAACAGTTTGTTGTATATTTTAAGTCACTAAAACAGACAAACATACACAAAGCATACACTACATACATACAGACTTCACAATAAGCGTACAAAGGCTAACAAAAGATTAAACCATCTCAGACTTTACTGCAGAAGACGGCCCCATACTTACTCAGCCCAACCTTAAACAGTGATATTAAATTATGAACAAACATACTGTGGACAGAAATGTATGTACTGTAGACATTGCCTTAAACATCATTATGTTTTGGATTCTACTCCTTCACATCCCTAAAAGCATTTCCAATGTTTGTAAAGAAAAATAAAAAAATAGGGAAACAGATTCCCTGTTAAACAAGGAAAGGCGTATAAACGCCCCTCGCCCAGTCTGTAGTGGTAAGGGAAGTAATTAAATTAACCTTTGAAGGTTTAAACATTATATGGGCAAAAGTATTGTGACACACCTCTTAATTATTGAATGCATTGCCACAGGTGTATAAGATCAAGCACTTAGAAACATTTGTGGAAAAAATGGGCTGCATTCACGCATGGTACGGTGATAGGATGACACCTTGGCAATAAGTCAGTTCGTGAAATTCCATCCCTGCTAGATGCTCCACCGTCAAATGTAAGTGGAGGAGGACCACGTAAAGTCACAGTGAAGGGAGATCTTAATGCTTCAGCATTCGTGCTTCGTGCTCGGAAAGCACGCACACATCTAAGCCAACGCCATCCAAGCCAAAGTGAAAATATCCCACCATGGGATTTAGGGCACACAGTCTTTGGCATATATGATTCTATATGGGATCAGCCATGTTCAGACTTGCGATTTTAATTTCTCTCGTTTGGTACGGTATAAAATGCATGTATTTATGTGCTAATTTACATAAAAGGCTGATTCCCGAAATCCCTTAAAACTAGTTGAACAGTAAAAGTGAGGGGCATTGCATAGAAACAGGATAAATGTGGACAAAAAGTAACAAATGATACAATACATTCTGTAACTTTATGTTGTACTAATACACATTTATCTGTAGCCATGTGCATGGGTACCTATTTTACACATTGAGTACGGGGCAGGGCCCTCCTTCCTTAATGTATTCACACTTCTGTACCCAGATCAAACTGCCTGTAGACTGTCCTGATTGTATGACAGCACTTATTGTACCTCCCTTTTTATTATACTGAAAACTGGAAGCACTACATCTGTTCAGTATTAACAAATAAAAATATACATTATTTATACCTTCATATTTTTTATGCTAGATTGCCTTAGATTTTCCAGTTCCTGTTCATATCTGCATTTCTTATTGGTTTGCCAGGTTTCTGAATAAATGAAAAGGACTCCGGTTTGGATATAAATTATAGAGGAGGGACTGCGTAGAAGCAGGATATCATTGTCACAGTACAATTTGGGGAGGGGGGGTGTTGTGTTCACAGGTACGGCCACCTGTCAGCAGCTTGTTAATAATACAGTGGGTAAAGTGATACCTAGGTTATATCAGATCTATCCGGACGAGCAGCACATTCAAACAGCAGGCACTACCACTTTCATGCCCAGGCAACTCCCTCTGCGGCAAATATCGTGGGGAGCGGAATGCACCTCCTTATTGTTTGCTTCTCCTCCCCACTGCCCCTCATTCTCCCTAAAGAGCTCCCTCTCCCTGCTGTCTCTTTCCACCTTCTCTAGCACTAGATGATGACCATGCTCACAGGATGCCATCTGTTCAGACACAGATGCTCAAACCAGGGGCTGCCAAGCAGGACGGATCGAGGCTCATGACCAGTAGCTGACATTGGCACTGCAGAGCGCTCTGCAACACTCTTTACGCAGTATTTCAATGTACCCATTGTGTAATTCCGTGCAAAAACATGACAAATCCGGGAGGCTGATGGACCTGCTAACTAAACCTATCACACAGTATGAAGCTTCAAATAAGATTTAGTGTTTAACTATTGGCGTTGACGCTACAATTAAAGTTGGACAAAAACAAGGTTCCTAAGAACCATATGTGCTAAAAATGTTGCTGTCAGCGTCTATAATTGTCAAATCATCTACAGTATCTCACAAAAGTGAGATTTTTGGAAAATATTTTATTATATATTTTCATGTGACAACACTGAAGAAATGACATACAGAATAGTGTAGTACTCTACTCTTGTGGTTGTTAATATGCATCAATTGCACTCACATATAACCAAAAAAGGTAGGCACTTCAGAGGATCTTCGTTATGTAAAGGAGACCTTTGAGATCTCTAACAAATGCTCAAAAGAAGCAGGAGAGACAAAGAAAGCACAAAATAGTAAAGTATTGTATTGAACATTGATTTTAAATATGCATCAAATGCACTCACATGTAATCAAGGACTCAGTAGGCACTTCAGAGAAAAATTAGGCGGATATCTTCTTTGTAGTGTGAAAAGCTTCAATGCACAACAGGAACAGTATAAGATAAGGGTAAAAAAACCCTCCTCTCTGTGAAGTTGATACATCAGTAATGCCACAAAATAAAATGAAAAATATCAATAACATTTATTTTAGGCAATATAAAAAAACAAGAAAGTTAAAAAGTAATAATATAAAATAAAATCTCATGAGATTCAGTGTACTTTCGCAACGCGTTTCGCCCTAGGTGGGCTTCTACCAGATGTGCAGATGTGCATCATCGTCTGCACATTTCCAGGTTCTTGGTAATGGAGTGCGCTGACGTCATCACGCGGGTTTGTATTAGAGTGCTAGCGTGTGTGGTGTGGTTAATGTTACAGTATGGCATTGATAGCATGAGTGTATATGTAAGCATATGGTGTTAGAGTGTGTATGTGTTAGCGTATGGTGTTAGCATGTATGTACATGAGCATAGAAGGTTGACATGTGTGTGTTACAGTGTGGTGTTAGAATGTGGAAATGTATGTCAAGGCTTGACAAAACCTGGAAGCCAGGAAGAAAACATGATCGAGGAAGAAAAAAAGCTGGCTCTTAACTTTTTTGACTAGCTCCTAGAAACCAAACAAAATTTCTCGACGCCTGATGTACTGTATACCATAAAGACAGCTAGCTTATTTGTAAGACTGTTCTCTCATTATGTTGTTTATCACCTTTGTTAAATTGCACTGCCTTTGAAGTTGATTGCATAGAGACAGGAAATTAATCTGTACATTCTGCCATAGATCGGTTTCCCTCGGGTAAAAGACTCCTTTACGTTGAAACCAAATAATCGGAAAAACAATTAAAGCAAAAAAAAAAAAAATCACTAGCTATAGATTTATTGAAAAATTTCAATTTGACAGTTACTTTTCTAAAACAGCCACTTGCACTCATAAACTACTGTGATTCAGATTGTACGTTTCATATACATGAGCAGCCAAATATTCCATTATTGCTTTTATTATTCAATATAGTCAACAGCAAGAATAGCATTGTCTTAAATTAAGGAAAACTCACAAAGGGTAAGGATGGTAATGTACTATCGCAATGTAAAGAAATGTGATAAACCTTTGTTTTTTCCGATACTATATTTTTATTCTGTATAAATAAAAATTCAAATACTTGTTATACAACTGAAGAAAGATGTACTGAGTTTGAGTATTAGTTGTTCAATAATGTATCTTGTATGTTTCTGTACCGGGGTAACTTTGGCATATTCAGTATTTACCGTATTGGCTCGAATATAGGCCGCACTTTTTTTCCCCCACTTTAAGTCTTTAAAGTGGGGGTGCCGGGCAGGCAGCAGGGTTAGGATACAGATCCCCCGCAGCGGTGCAGGGGACCTGCATCCTACTCCCCGATATTGCGTAGATGTCCCCCGCCGGCCCCGCAAGACACCCGGGAGTCTGCTCCGGTAAGTCCGGGGGGGGCAGAGGAGGACAGTGGTAGCGTATCTCGGGGAGGGAGGACAGTGGTAGCATATCTCGGGGAGGGAGGGCAGTGGCAGCATATCTCGGGGAGGGAGGGCAGTGGCAGCATATCTCGGGGGGGCAGAGGGGGGAGGCAGCATGTTTTTTTGGTGCTTTTTTAAAGAAAAAAACTTTTTCTTTAAAAAAGCACCAAACTTTTAGGGTGCGGCCTATATACGGGGGCGGCCTATATCCGAGTCAATACGGTATATATTATATATCATTCATACTGTAAGTAAAGTAAGGCTGAGCCAGGCCATTAAATAGATATATATCAAAAACAATTCAGACCCCCACAGACCTTATATCAGTCTGGTTATTCTGGTTTAATGGTCTATACGGGTGTAGGACAGGGCAAATCATAACACCTTAACTGCTGGTGCAGCAGAAGCTACTAGTTCCAGATATCAAAAAAGCATGATATTTTATTACTTTCCAAGGATAATCATGATCACAGTACTATTGCACTAATGATAAGCAATAATTAAACTGGGTTTAGACAATAGTTGCAACAAGCTTTTTGTGTAGGGTGACAGTGTCTCTGCCACTAGAAGACAGTAAGGGGCATTAGCCATGCGTACATCTAAAATCCCGCACTGTGTGGGCTTTCTAACACTCTCTCAGTTAATCCTGTTTAACAAAACCCCCACCATGCTCTGGCACGCACTCCCCTTGTGCCCCCCACCTGCTCTCGGGTGAGGAGAGGATTATAGAGCATGGAAATTTCTGAATATGTACAGAGAGGATGAAGGGATCGGAAAAGGCATAATACACGGATTGTTCTGGGAATCACTGAATATCCTCTGTCTTATAATGCTCGGAACATTCAGCGTGGAGAAAGCTGGAGATGTCCTTCCAAATAACGGTACTCAGACACAAACACTACTTGTGCTGCAAGTGTATAGAGATCACGCAGACACCTCTGAGATGCACATTAAGTTCTCAAAGATCTCTTTTTGTCTGTGCATCAGAAACCTTGGAAATGTCTTCAACGTTATTCTATGCAGCAGCCTCCTCCCTTTGTCTTAAACGCAGATTTAAAATACATACGCACGTCTACTAACCAGTGCTATAAGCCATCCGCTCCCCCAACAGTACGCGTAATGCTTTGCAGACCACTCTCGTGGGGTAACCTGCTGGGAACAGGGTTGGGTGGGGGTGCAGGGGTAAATGCATCCTGGATTCCTGGGCTAAACTGATTTGAAGAAGCACCCATTACCAAAATTCCTTGGACTTTATTAGTCTCCCCACATTGCCATAAAGGACATTTGGGGCTTTAGGCAACATTTAGGCTTTGACTGGATCCTTTACAAGCTTGTTTTTTGGCTTTCATTGTATTTTCTTTTGGTGAATATGTTTAGGAGAGGACCGGACGGTGTCAGTCCTAAATTTTGAGCCACCTTGTTATGCGGTCACTTGGCTAGGTTTGCTTCCTTGAGGAGGAATATATATAACAAATTGAAGGCGTAATAATATACAAAACACAAACAATGGCAATAGCAGTTTGCCTTGCACAATGAGCATGATTTAGTATGCGTGTTCCTGTACATTCAGATCCACGTCAAACATGTGATGGGCCATTGAGACGGACATGAGACAGAGGGACGTCTCCCTGCATCTGACAGAACTGCCACCCCTTCCAACTAGATAAAAACCTGTTCTGACAGGCAGTCTGCAGGAGAGAGAGCCACATGTATTATCACTACACGATACATCTGCCTCCCAGAGACTAGTAATCCAGGGGCTATATATGTTTATAATATGTATATAGATACATATGTGTGCTACCTAATGATAAGCCTGATATTGGAATTAAGTGATATGGGACATCTTTCTGTGTTCTCTGGCTTATTTTGTCACTCTAGATCTCGCAAGGCAACTGCTTCTGGAATTTGTGGTGGGTTTAGAGGTACCCCTAACACTGTGATCTGGGTCAAAAGCACTCATAATTGATGTACAGAGATGTATATCCAGCAGGGAAGTCTGGTAGTTGAGACCTTGAATAGGGTGAGGCATAGTACCCTACAGCGATGACCTTCTGAATGCAGCTGTGTAGCTTCTGCTGAAGCCCCTACCAGAGCAGGTGGTCCAGAGTGGGGAGGGGTAGATAATCTTATTAGAGATTTACAATCTCCCAGGAACTGTCCTTAAAGCACCCAAATGAGCCAAGAAGAATTATGAGGAGGGGTGAGACCTGAAAGGGTAGGAGGGAGTTAAAAGCAGTAGTCAAGATGAAAACAAAAAAAGGAAATAGCAAAAGAGACAACCTAAACAGGAAAAGGTGGAGATATATAACGCAAGAGGGGAATTGTTATCATGAAGAGACCTGTATAAAGTTAACCGGAGAGACATTAGAGAAAAATTAAAGAACCATTACAAGAGAAAAATTACTAAGAAAATGTGTAAGAATCAGTGACAGAAGAAGAGAGCATAAAGAAAACTGGGGTTACAGGAAGGATGCAATGTTTTCTGTAATTTTAAGTATAAAAAATTGAATTTGAGTATAGTCTGGAACATACATTTATAAAGTTTGATCCCTTAAACATGTGTAAGTGCCAGCTGCCCAAGTTTTACAACAAATATTCCAGAAAATATTGAAAGTTTTATGAAACCAAAGTGCAGCAAGATAGTGGAACTAGACAGGAGATCAGCGTTATGTCATTAAAGAATAAAGGAACAGTAAAACACAAAGACAAGAGCTGGTATGGAGGTGGCATGAAAAACACCCATCCAGACACACTCCTAGAAAGTTATATTAAGGAGGTAAAGACTCCAGGTGCCACAGACTCATCCAGGCCAAGATTGTAAGTGGTGAGAGATGTAGGGGCAACATATGTAATATAAATGCACAACACAGGCACAATAGGGTAAGGAGCCAGGGACAATAGTGACAAGACTGTAAGAGAAACGAGAGTTGAGTGTGCCAATAGAGAGACAAGGGAGGAGAAAAGATAGGGAAGCCATGGAAGGGGAGAGCAGAGGGCTCTGTTAAGGAAATGTAAAGTACACAGACAAAATTTCCTGTCCTATATCCCATCCAGACATCAGAGCGGAACCATACATGTTTTATACCCAGGTTATCAAGATAACTTTGGAATGGACATTATGGAATGAAAACACGGGGTCAACACAGGTGCTTAACGCCATCTCTGCTAGCTGGAATAACACAACAGTAAGAGGCTGGTTACATACAATTTCAATATACTCCATATTGATATGAAGAGATTTAATAAATTAAAATCACCATGCCCCAGGAGACCACCATTAATTTAATGAAAAAAACGCATATGAAATGTTGCAGCCAACATCCAGTAACTGGAATCATAAAGACACAAACATGCTTGCATTAGATGGCATGAAATCAACGTGTTATTAAACCTACTTCTTGCTTGCGCCCATGTTTGCTTACAAAAACCCAGACTTTGTCAACGTTTGCCCTAAGGTTCCACCAACATTGCACACTTACAGGAACTCCACAAACAATCACAGCTGACTGGCTACCAGATCTGTTCATGCAAGGGAATAAAGGGTTACCTGATAACCGGAGCTGGAAAAACTTGAATAATAAATGGTCAGACCTTAAACTTGCCAACTAAACTTCTACTACATTCTGGAGATTCTGCCATTTACGGTCCTGCCACTGAAGAAGGCCCATGGCTCCCTTGTTGCTACCAATTGTGTTGGCTGATAAAATATATATGATGGTCAATCAAAAACATCTGTGAAGAATGGTATCCAAGATTACCCGTTAGGTTTACAGAACCAGACAAAGTGTCTCATACGATCCAACAAACAGCTGCAGAATTCATAGAAAGACACACATGAAGTAGACATTTATTTAAAGAATACCAAACTCAGTAAAATGATTGTCAGTATCTGATGAGTGGAACATATGCAGCTAGTTCTAAACATAATTAAAATATATTTCTCTGAAACCATAAAACAGGGATAAATAGGCTACGTAATGTTGTCCGTGGCATTTAGCCTACCATACAAGGCAAGAGGGGGGCAGGAATAATCCAGCCTCTGCGCAGGTCAGACAAAAAAACTGAAAACTTGCTTATTGCTCACTATGTACTTAAAATGAAACTTTTTAGAATATCCAGGAAATTACACAGTTTATCCACTTAGGGTGCAAATGTTTCTTTTCACACTTTTCACCAAATCCAGTGTCTGGATAAGACACAGGTAAGACACAAAATATTGTTTGTTGCACCCAAGGGTCTATTGCCTCCTTGCCAGTCCAGCTGCATACAGCAAGATATTGGAGAAGCCTAACCCATGGCTCCATGTTTGCTCAGATGGTGTGTCACAGTTTGGAGAATACGAGGGAGAGACACACAAAAGGAACTTGCACTGCCTTACCTCATTATTAGGAAATGTGGAATTTCAAGATGTGTAGAAAATAAATAGGAGGGTCCTCGATTTTACAAACAGGCGGTACGGGTTTACAGTATGATTTAATTTCAGCCAATGTCGTAAAGGCAGAGCGAGCGTCAAGTTAAAACTTGTTTTCTGATAAACCGGCAGGCAGACATTTTGCTGTGCTGCAAAACCACAGGTTGCTTGCTTTTGTCTCCTCATGGGTGTAATGAAAGATACAATCTAAATGAGACAATTTATATTGGACTATTCTCTTATCAGTAGCAGCATTCACCAATGATTGCCCATGCCATTTTACATATAGTCCTTCTGAGACATTCATCAGAAGCTACTATAAACAACGGGGAACTAATGTCTGAATAAAAATAGTAAAAGCCTGGAAAAAAGAGACATGTCATTACTGGAAGTAGCTCATCCTCAACAATGTGTTTTTTTGTCAAAGAAGCCAACAATGATGAGTGTATAGACGCAAATGTTTGCTATTGGATGTCGCAAAGTGAAACTTTTATGCAACCATGACTAAGGAGTACCAGATACAACAGAAAAGCCCACATTTTATTTACTACTATGGTAGCCTATTTGCTAGTATATTTTTTTTTATAAATTGGAAATGAAACCTCTTAGCATATATCTGTATGTCGTCAACATACAGCTATACACCACAATATGGCCGTATAGAACCAGCCATACGAGCACCTAATGTTCTCTGCACCATCTCCATTGTATGAATCTAAAGCCCATCCTTCTGGGGTACAGGTGTAAGTGTGCTGTAAGGGTTTGTTCATAGCACTAAGGCCATCATAAGGAAACTGCCAGGCAAAAGTTTTTTCAATTAAACAATATAGACTGAGCGAACCAACAAACCGTTTTGTTAACTGCTCCCCACATACAAAATATCTGTGCATAGCGCGCATTTAAACAGGAGGAGGAAAATTCTGTAGCTGTTTCAATGTTGATTACATTAAGTTTTGAGAAAATGCTTATTCGAAAATCATTGAAAATGCATTTTGGAGAGATTTTGTATGTTATTTCATAATCCATCCAGATTCCATCTGTTTGAATCTGAAAAGCTCTGCACACATTGGAAATACTGTGAATTGTAACGCTGCCCAGGCTGTCTCAAAATGTTTTCTTGGTTAGTAATAATGTTCTTGAAAGAAGCATGTACTGTACAACAAAAGTACATAATGCCCATAATCCATGTACTTCCAACCAATGTCTCACTCAGGAAGATTAGGTACTTGTGTGAAAAGAAAGTCTCACAATGTGACATTTTTGAGTCATCATCTTTAAGTCCCCACCCAAAATCTAAAAACTTTCTTTTTGTATACTATATGTTTGTTGTTTCCTTTGTAGTGGGGGCACTTATCTCTTTTCTGCTCAGTGACACCACCACCAGTATTCTCGATAAAACTAACCACAGATGGAGACTATTCAACTGCCCCCCTTACGTCCTTTGGGAACCCATAAATCATACCACGGACCTAACCAAACACGCGATGAAGGAATGTTAGAGAAAGGAGAAATATGTTTATGTTTGCAGGCAGAGTTTCGGTACCCATTGATAATGTTGTTGGCAGTCACAGGGTTAAGGTAATATATCCTGGATAAATTGGCGCAAATCATATATTATATCATATAGTCAATATTAATTGTATGGCTCTTGCAACCCCCCAAAACTAAATCATTCTTTATGGTCTATAAAATCAGTGTTGTTTTACAGAGCACTTTGTCCTTCAAATTTTAATTTAAGTGTCACGCAGGACTATGTTTATCTGGAGGTCAGGAGACTGCTGTTAAAAAAGACTCTAATTCTTATTTTATTCCGTAGAACCCATTGATTAAAGTGTCTATAGTGACGGAGAACTGGGTTCTGTAAGACAACACAACACGATTCTGAGAGATTTCCAAATCACATGAAAAAGCAATACTGTTATATACTGTTATTTTACAACATGGCATGTCTTTTATTATTTATTATACGTGCCATGCGGTCGTTGTCACTTCGATAGCCTGTTATAATAATTTCAGCACACGATACGTATTTACATCGATTGTGGAACATTCCTCTCCCTTGAAAACTAGTGGAAATCGATCTCTCTCATATATATAGTTAACCACAATGGCTTCCTATGTCCGTATGAAGTGGAGACACCCATTCTTTTCTAAGCATCATAAAGGGCCTTCCTCATTGAATTTATCCTGCAAAGTGGGCTGAGCGTACCCTCTATAATTCATAGTTAAACCAATGCGATAACTTGATTTAACTGTATCTTATGCAGGACCATCCAAGCTCTTCTGGCAGGAGAAACCGACTAGGGTTGGGCCTTCATAATAGATAGCTAACTTGGAACATGCTGCACCAATACAATTAATTATGTCAAAAGGATAACTTAGGAATAATTACCACAGAAACCAATGCAACATTTGTGCTAACTACAAATTAAGCATTTTGCGCCATAAATTGCTGTCCCTTACACAACAATCAGTATTTGTCTTCACTATAGGTTTAGTTTGTAATTCAGATTCCCAGAGATCTAAAAAATGTAAATTGGATGTGTGATCTGCTAGGCAGTATTTTATCATAATTATGGAATGAGATGCTGACGTGAGAAACACAATAGAGTTTATTCATTGGAGAGGGAGTCGTCAGGAGAGATTGTAGGAGAGTTGTAGTTTCAACTCTCTTCACTAGCTTCACTATTCATTACCACTATCAAGGTAACAATGGCAACAAGGATGGCTTAGCTATCACTGCATAATTCAACATGTGAAGAAACGCTTAATGGACCTTCATTATGTGTGTAAATATTTTATTATATCTTTTCATGTGACAACACTGAAGAAATGACACTCTGCTACAATGTAAAGTAGTGAGTGTACAGCCTGTATAACAGTGTCGATTTGCTGTCCCCTCAAAATAACTCAACACACAGCCATTAATGTCTAAACCTTGGCAACAAAAGTGAGTACACCCCTGACTGGAAATGTCCAAATTGGGCCCAATTAGCCATTTTCCCTCCCCAGTGTCATGTGACTCGTTAGTGTTACAAGGTCTCAGGTGTGAATGGGGAGCAGATGTGTTAAATTTGGTGTGATCGCTCTCACTCTCTATAATACTGGTCACTGGAAGCTCTACATAAAGATGGCCTACGCTATAAGAAGATTGCCAAGACCCTGAAACTGGGCTGCAGTACGGTGGGCAAGGCCATACAGCGGTTTCACAAGATAGGCCTGTTCTGAGTGGAACCTCACCATGGTCGACCAAAGAAGTTGAGTGCACGTGCTCAGCGTCATATCTAGAGGTTGTCTTTGGGAAATAGACATATGAGTGCTACCAGCATTGCTGCAGAGGTTGAAGGGGTGGGGGGTCAGCCTGTCAGTGCTCAGACCATACGCTGCACACTGCATCAAATGGTCAGCATTGCTGTCGTCCCAGAAGGAATATGATGCACAAGAAAGCCTGCAAACAGTTTGCTGAAGACAAGCAGACTAAGGACATGGATTACTGGAACCACGTCCTGTGGTCCGATGAGACCAAGATAAACTTATTTGGCTCAGATGGTGTCAAGCGTGTGTGGCGGCAACCAGGTGAGGAGTAAAAAGACAAGTGTGTCTTGCCTACAGTCAAGGCGGGAGCGTCATGATCTGGGCCTGCATGAGTGCTGCAGGCACTGGGGAGCAACAGTTAATAGAGGGAACCATGAATGCCAACATGTACTGTGACATACTGAAGCAGAGCATGATCACCTCCCTTCAGAGACTGGGCAGCAGGGCAGTATTCCAAAATAACGACCCCAAACTCACCTCCAAGACGACCACTGCCTTGCTAAAGAAGCTGAGGGTAAAAGGTGATGGACTGGCCAAGCACGTCTCCAGACCTAAACCCTATTAAGCATCTGTGGGGCATCCTCAAACGGAAGGTGGGGGAGCGGGGGGGAGCACAAGGTCTCTAACATCCACCAGCTCCGTAATGTCGTCATGAAGGAGTGGAAGAGGACTCCAGTGGCAACCTGTGACGCTCTGGTGAACTCCATGCCCAAGAGGGTTAAGGCAGTGCTTGAAAATAATGGTGGCCACACAAAATTTTGACACTTTGGATCCAATTTGGACATTTTGAGGGGACTGCAAATTTACACTGTTATAAAGGCTGTACACTCACTACTTTACATTGTAGCAGAGGGTCATTTCCTCAGTGTTGTCACATGAAAAGATATAATAAAATATTTACAAAAATGTGAGGGGTATGCTCACTTTTGTGAGACACTGTATATATATATAATGAAGTCAAGTAGTTAAAACCATAACTCTCCTGACAATTGTCTCTTAGTGAATAGACCCCAATGACTTTTATTCACTCAATGGAACTCTGAAGGAGACATTAGGAGGGGCCAACCATAGTGAGCTTTTCTGCATCCTTCTCTCACCTCACTGCACCTTCCAGCATATACCAAGCCCTATCTCCCTCCCTGTGTAATCTACTTCCAACAAACCTTCAGCATTCACCCTCCCTCCCAACATTCAAGAAACATCTCAAAACCCACTTCTTCAGAGAAGCCACACCATCTTAGCTGCTAGAACCTCCTTGTCGTTGATACAACCACCACACTACCTCTCACCTTTTCTCTGTGCCTTATGTTTGTCACCCCATTCCCTCAAGATTGTAAGCTTGCGAGCCGGGCTCTCTCTACCTAATGTATCGGTTTGTCTTAGTCTGTCAATTCTTCTTGTCAGACCCCTTGAATTTATGTATTGTATTAAGCTCTGCGTAAATTGTTCGCGCTATATAAATAATAGATAATAATAATAATAATAAATGGTCTGCACTATACAATGCATTGTTAAATAAGTGCAATTTCTTGAAAATCGCCTCAGACTGAACAATGCATCACACCGCTTTAATGCAGACATAACATAATGCATGAAATGAAGTAGCTCAAACCATAACTCTCTCCTAGCAAACCCCTCTTCAGTGAATGAACCCCACTGCCAACGACAGGTTTCATGAGATCGCACCTGTAGTCACTCCTCTGAGAGAGACAGCTTCAATAAAAATATTAACCCACCAGGCCTGTCCCACAAGAATGTCTAAGGTGGCTTTCCATAAGCAATTGTTACAAGGAGATTTAATGGCCCATCCCATGTATTTAACCAGGCATTATGCAGAACCATCATAGCCTTCTTTGACGGAAAAGCTAACTGCTTGCTAGAAATTAACATTTAGAGTGCAACTTTTAAGACAATGGTCTTGTCTACAAAAGTTATGTTTAGTATAGGAGCGTAAACCATCTTTGATGAGGGACACTGGGCATTTGGAGTAGCTTTTGACTATGATGCTTCTATTGGCATTTTTAGATTCTTCTATATCTTGGATTTAGCCGGCTGTTACATTTAGGTGGTTATGTCCAAATCTCCTTAGAGGAGATACACACAGTATTCTGCCTGCACGTCCTTCCTAAACCCGCCAGTTTTATTACACAGCACAATGCCTCCTCCATTTCACGCTTCACATAGAGATATTAAGGGCAGCAAACACAAAGGCAACACAGATTTAAAGTCAGTCTGGCTTCAAAGAGCGATGCCTTGGGATGTGCCATGTACAAAGGCCACCCCAGTAGCTTTGTAGATAGCGAGTGGCATAATTATTGTGCAGCTGTACTGCTGTGGCACATTTAATGTGGCCAGTCTTTCTGGTCCTGCTACTGAATCTGATCGTGTAGCACAGACCATTCAGTTATTCTGCATGTTTAAGGTCTCATGATCCATACCTGTGCATACTGTGCCACCTCCAAAACTCAGGCTTATATACTGTTGGACTGCAACACTTAAACATCTCAACAAATTCCAAAGTTTGGAAATGATAGGAATTGCAATCAGAGGTCAGACAAAGGTCTGGCAAAGGATATGTGGGCAGTTATTTGAGGCGTATTAACTAAAGAGAGAATTGACATGAAAGTTGTTTCAGCTCCTTGACTTCACATACATCATGAGCCAACCCTAGTGAATTTCTGCTGCAGGATGAGCCTGACTGGCCCTGCAGATTTCTTCGAAGCCTTGTACCATTAAACATTTTGCAGAGCCGGTTCAGTCCTTAGTGTTCGGAAAACTTGCGGTTATTGGTCCTTCATAATGAACAGTGACGTGAGAGCATTAAAGGCACAGGTCTCTTGTAACTCTCCCTTTAGTGAATAAATCCAATTAGTGCAGAAATGTGATCCGTCATTCTATCGGCATAGTACAGTGTAGAGTGCAATGTGGTTAGTTTAAACATTTGTGCATAAAATTGCCTGATTTTGATTCCAAGCAGTGTATGATGTTATATATCTATCTATACACACACAATTGCAGTTTTAATGTCAACTAATTATTTCAGCCGATGTTCCCCATTCCTCCCCGTCTAGTAGTTCTTGAACAAATTTTCAACACACAACAGTAGTGTACCTAAGGGGGGGGCACCCCTGGTGTCACTCAATGAACAGGCAGGCTGTTTACAAGGGCAGAGGTGGCACAGGCAGGCTGTTTAGGGGGGCAGAGGTGGCACAGGGAGGCTGCTTTAGGGGCCTACCCAGCTTAGTGTATAGTGATGGGGTTATGCTGCACTACTATCATTGTCTGGCTCAGTAAATAGTGATGGGAGTTATTCTGTACCATATCTGTTCAGTAAATGTTATTCATTTAAGCTTATTTAATTTATTTTTCAGATTTCTATTTTTTGCCAACTGACATAGTTTACAAATTTGTGAAAAAAATATTCTTGCCAACATAATTTTTTTGGTGGGTGTTTTTATATTTTAAAGTGTGTGTGGGGGTGCCACATAGAGAATTCGCCCCAGGTGCCAAATACTCTAGGTACGCGGCTGACACACAATACAGGAGAAACAGACAAAAAAAGTGAAATTTTATGTATAATTTGTAGGAATATTATACAATCAATGAAATGCAAAAATGCTTCAAACAAAGCTATTCTACACAACACTTGATTTTGAAATGTTGCATTTTTCTAATAATTTTCTAATAATGCAATATTAGTTTGAAGAAGTGTAGCATTAGTGTGTGTGTATGCATGTACCTGGGAAACCTGATTGGGCTAGTCTTATGTGGCTCCACCCACTTTGTGTAGGTGGAGTAATATGAACACAGGGTATTCAATGCAGAAAATGCCCCAACGGTTTAACTTTTCCTGAGTCTCACTCAAGAGCCTGTTGATTCACGAACAATGCCGAAGGGTTATGGCCCAGAAACACAATGCTTTGGTATTGGAAAGGGTAGGGAGGCCTCCCCTGGGCCGGTCTTCAGGGCCGCGCTGAGGTAGGTGCAAGATCGTGATCTCCCCAACTAGCCCTGATCAGCGGGCACCCGATGAGCAGGGCTGGTTGGGGAGATCACGACCTCCCTCTAACTAGCCCAACATTAGGGAGCTCGAGGTCTGGCACTTCAGACCTCGGCTTCCGTGCTCCCTAATCACTACGTGCCGGCTATTGATGCCGAGCGCGGTGATAACGTCATGTCCCGGCGCTCGGCATCAATTGCCGGCGCGTAGTGATGAGCAGTAAAGCAGAGGTCTGAAATGACAGACCTCACTCTTCCACAACTGGATGGAAGATAGAAGATGAGAAAGGTAAGAGATGGGGAGAAAGGGGTGTAAGTGCAGTGTATGTGTATATATATGTGTGTGTTAAGGTCAGTGTATGTGTATGGTCAGGTGTGTGTAAAATCAGTGTAGGTATTTGTGTGTTTGCAAGCTGGTGTAAAATATATATATATATATATATATATATATAAGGGCTGCAACAACTAATCGATAAAATCGATAATAATCGATAATTAAATTAGTTGCCAACGAATTTCATTATCGATTAGTTGAATCGATTATTATCGATTATAAAATGAGGGTTTTTTCAGAGCAAACACTCTGAAAATACCCCTCATTATATAATCCGTTTAGTCTGACTCACAGCAGCAGCTCCTACTTACCAGCCCCTACCTGTAATCACTGTGACAACTGGCCCCGCCCCATCCTTCTCCCAGAAGGCCAGAACCACATGGCTGTGACACTCATCTAACTGTAAGTATAAAATTTATATTTGGGCTGCTGAAAGTTAGGTGAGGTGGGGGTTAATTTAGGGGCAGCTATGGTTAATGGGGTGTTTAGGGTTAATTTAGGGGCAGTTATGGTTAATGGGGTGTTTAGGGGCAGCTATGGTTAATGGGGTGTTCAGGGGCAGTTATGGTTAATAGGGTGTTTAGGGGTAATTTAGGGGCAGCTATGGTTAATGGAGTGTTTAGGGTTAATTTTGGAGCAGCTGTGGTTAATGGGGTGTTTAGGGTTAATTTAGGGGCTGTTGTGGTTGACAGGGTCTTTAGGGTTAATTTAGGGGATGCTGTGGTTAATGGGGTGTTTAGGGTTAATTTAGGGGCAGTTATGGTTAATGGGGTGTTTTGTTTTGATGGGGTATTTAGAGTTAATTTAGGGGTAGTTATGGTTAATGGGGTGTTTAGGGTTAATTTAATGATGAGGACTAATGGTTAATTTGATTAATTTAATAAAGTTAACTTAAGGTGCAGTTAGAGATAAAGGGGGGGCAAACTAAGGGGAATCTAAATCCTGGGGGCCGTAAAGATTAACCCAGTACTTATTTAAAAAAGTATGGTGTTAGTGTGATGCGAACGGGTCTGTGACTCTATGAGGGGACTATGAGATATGTGGGAGGCAGCGTGGAGTGGCATATGTGGGAGGCAGCGTGGAGTGGGAGGCAGCGTGGAGTGGCATGTGTGGGAGGCAGCGTGGTATATGTGGGAGGAAGCGTGGAGTGGTATATGTGGGAGGCAGCGTGGAGTGGTATATGTGGGAGGCAGCGTGGAGTGGCATATGTGGGAGGCAGCGTGGAGTGGCATATGTGGGAGGCAGCGTGGAGTGGGAGGCAGCGTGGAGTGGCATGTGTGGGAGGCAGCGTGGTATATGTGGGAGGCAGCGTGGAGTGGTATATGTGGGAGGCAGCGTGGAGTGGGATATGTGGGAGGCAGCGTGGAGTGGTATATGTGGGAGGCAGCGTGGAGTGGTATATGTGGGAGGCAGCGTGGCATATGTGGGAGGCAGCGTGCCATGTCGGGGAGGCAGCGTGGCAAGCCTGGGCTCAAATGTGCATAAATTGGGGGGGCTGGTTGGGAAATACAGACAAGAAATGCATTTTATCAAAGTTTTTTTTATTCTGCTGTTTGTATTTGTTTATTAAATTATTTTAAATAAATTAAAAATTTACATTCATTTTTTTATCCGATTAATCGACAAAATAATCGGCCAACTAATCGATTATGAAAATAATCGTTAGTTGCAGCCCTAATATATATGTGTGTGTGTGTGTGTGTGTGTGTGTGTGTGTGTGTGTGTGTGTAAAGGCAGAGGTGTGTGGTGAGGGCAGTGTATAAATGTGTATGTATGGACAGGAGTATGTTAGTATGTGTAGATATATATATATGTGTGTGTGTGTGTGTAAGGGCAGTGTATGTATGTATATGTCTGTGTATGGGCAGTGTATGTGTATGGACAGGTGTGTGTAAGGGCAGTGTATGTGTGTGTTTGTAATCTAGTGTGTACGTGTATATGTGTGTAAAGGAAGGGGTGTGTGAGGGCAGTGTATGTCTATACATGTGTGTGTGGACAGGCATATGTTAGGGAGAGCTGACCCACCCAATCCAAGCAGGCTTTGTATATAACAACCAGCCAATCACCGGTAAGGTACATCGCTTGCCGTGATTGGCTGGTTGTTGTATACTGGGTAGAGGGGTAGTCTTATACGGCGAGTATAGCCCAAACTCTATATTTTAACTGGAAAAGTTGGGGGTCGTCTTATATGCCGGAAAACACGGTACATTAAAATGAATGTTACTGTTCCTATAAAGTACCTAATGGTATTTCTGACCCAGGCTGTACCTCCGTGTGAAGTTGAGGCACACAGCTATGTCGTTCTGAGCACAGTTTGCATTGCAGCAGCTGCCTTGCCTGCCAGCCATGTCTGCTCTAGATTATAACAAAAGAAATCTAAAGCTGCTTTAAAGGCTGCATGTCTTGAAAACAACTCAGATCTATGAGCATATTATACAGTTGGTTTTGTGCCACCTTCCTTATGTAGCCTACAACATACCAACCTTGTAAGCTGCATAATATCAATTCCTCCTGATTAAGTTCCCAAACTGAGAGTAACAAATGAATTGTGGAATATATCCATTGAGTGTGCTTTCTGTAATGAAAAGTAACTTGCCCTTATTACTCTGTATTGGACCTCTCATTATGTCCTCTTTGTTCTAGCACTGCTTCCTTTCTGAATTCACGAGAAGTGCTGGGTGTTCTAGGTGGCCAAGGTTCCACAAGCATTCCAACAGTTTCATCTCGATGGCTGACTACACAAAACAACAGGCCCAGCAGAAATGTTCAGACTTTGCAGTGAGAAAGTAAACTGTAGATTTGGCAAGAGTGCCATACAGACACGTGGTGTTATGTTAACTTTCCCCATGCAGGGTCAACAGGATGGCAAGGGCTTTAGGTTTAATCTGTTATGGTACAAACTTGGGGAGTAGGTGGAAGTAAGTGTGACATCCCTCCACGCCACCTCTTGTCCTTTCCTTTGACTGCAAAGACAATTTTTGCGTGCTGGTTCAACTGCAAGGCACAACTCTGGAACAATGTGTAACACCTATTTTTTGGTATTTTAAAGTTTTGGGAAATAGACATGAACATAACTCTAAGTAGGTTAAATAGACTTTATCAAGTTACCCGGATAAAGACAGAGCATACAGACATCAATCCAGACACACCTTCCCCCAGTAACTCGACTTGGACTGTATAATGCCCTCCCACCCTACCCTTAAACCCATCCACCCTACCCTTTAACCCATCCACCCCACCCTTTAACCCATCCACCCCAGGCCAATATTGCCTATAGGTTTAGTTCATCACATGATGTGACTTAACTTTGCAATTTACCACTTGACAACCTCCCCCTCTTTTCATAATTATGTTTGTCTAATTATGTCTGGAACTTCACTTCTTATTATCTGTACCAAAGCGCTATATATATATATATATATATATATATATATATATATAGGCGCTATATAAACAAACAATAATAATAATAATAATACAAATGTCGATGTTAAGGATTGTTAATATACAATAGTTTTAAGTTATTAGCGATAATAATAATCAATTATGTTTTTGTTGTTCCCAGGTATGGCAACTCAGTGAGTGATGTACTCATGCTATAGAATTAAATGTAGTTTATATCTTAGTTTCATAAAAATGTTGAAATGTAAGAAAGAAAAGAGATACAAGGAACAAGAGGTCTTCCCATGCTATACATGAAACTTGGGTTGCTAAAGTTTATTCTAATCTACAAAACACTATTACATGTGCGTGTTTAATGTGGTGAACTCTAAGGATGTGAGAACTGAGAACACTGTTAAAAAGGTAAATCCCTGGTTAAAATTACCGTATTTATCGGCGCATACCACGCACCGGGGTATAACACGCACCCCCGCCCGGACCGGAAGCGAGGGAGATGTGGCTGCAAATTTTTAATCGGCGTATAACACGCAGGTAGGGTTTCTCTTCTTATTTTAGTTATCAAAAGTGCGTGTTATACGCCGATAAATACGGTACTTCTCTTACACTACATCACAGGTTATATCATTTATTGCATACATTATGTAAATAGTCTTTATATACATTAAGGGTGGATTTGCAAATTTAAAGGTAAAAAAGTAATCATCGGCCGCTTGTACACCCACAAAAAAAATCCACTTTCGTCAAGTGGCATCTTAATAGGAGAAAAGGATGACATCTGCTGAAAATCAGGAAACCTCAAACCTACTTTGACAATCAGTGTCTGTATGCGAAGCATCAGAGCTGCTATGTCCTATCACTGCGATTTGCCACATTTTAGTTCAGCGTTATCACACTTTGTCCAGTTTGGTAAAGACACAAATTCTCTTACTGAACATTAGTACTGGATGTATTAACACTTGGAGTGCAAACATTTTTAGCAAAAAAATTAATAAAAAATCATTCATTTTCCTTCTTTATGCCTTAGGAGTAATACATATGCAATCTCCCCCCCCCAGAGAGAGTAGCGTTGCAGACAACAGTCTATTTAGCTAGAGAGGTTGCAAAAAAAATATTTATACATAGACACAACCTTTCCAATGTAGACAACGATCCCGATAACACCATTTCATGATGTAACAGGGGCACTGGATGCAAAAATAAATATACGTGTGCCGCAATTATTGGCACCTCTATGAATTCAAATGAGTAAAAAAATATATTTAAAGTATATTCCCATTGATATTTTACAATTTTAGTACACCTGGGTGACTAGGAACAGGAAATTGTTCAACCATGACTTCCTGTATTACAAGGGTAAAAATATTAGGTAACACATAGGCCAAATTCCCTTAGTCATTCATCACAATGGGTAAGACCTAGGAATACAGCTGTGATATGCAGTTGTTGAGCTTAAAAAAATGGGAAGCGGCTATAAGGAAATAGCAAAAACATTGAAGGTGTATATTCCCACCATCAGGGCAATAATTAACCCCTTAAGGACAATGGGCGGTCCCTAAACCCATTGAAAGCAATGCATTTTGGCCCCGTACATGTACGGGCTTTGTCATTAAGGGGTTAAGAAGTTCCAGTCAACTGGAAATGTTATGAATCAACCTGGAAGAGAACGTGTGTCTATATTGGCTCAACGCTCTGTCTTTAAGGTAGCTTTTTTCTTCTTAAAATATGCCATGTTGGCTCAAGTATAACTTTATAGCCTTTTGTAAGTGCCAGGTTAACTCCACTGAAGTACTTTTTCATGCTAAATGCATGCTTGGATCAATTTTGCTGCATGCAGGAATTCTTTAGTTATTGTTATTTTTGTCTTATTTAACGCCTAAGCTGCCTCTACTGAAAGTTTACTACAGTATGCACTTTGCACCTGCTCAGCAGAACTCCCATAGTGAGCTACCATTGGAATTAATAGAGTAGCAGCAGCCGAGTCGCTTGAATTCTATCTGAACACTTAGATTTTTGTAGCATGTATGTGTTTAGCCATTTATTCAGTAGCTACAATGAGAGCGCTACTGAGCATGTGCAAGAGGGCTGCGTCCTAAAGCTTCCTGTAGAGGTTCCAGTAGAGGCTGTCAGAGGAGGAGTCAAATGAGACAGAATTCTCATTTTCTAATGAAAATAAATATAACTATGACATGGAAACAAAAAATCGACTACTACACATTTCCCCCCTGATTCAAGCCCTAAACAGAGGTTTGTTTATTCTGGGCTGGGCAATATTTGGCACAATGTGGCAGTTGATCTCTTAAATTGAGAAAGGGGGCATGTGTTTAATTCATAGCACCCACAGTGAGGAAGCTGCTATAGATATGTTGGCAGCTGGTTATAGGTCTGCTGACTTGAACTCATATAAGTGTCACACCGTATGACAAAATGACACACTTTACACCCACTTCCACAAGATCTGACAATTCTAACAGAATGCTTTCATTTCCCGAGGCAAAGTCGCATTTCTGCCCTCGTCTTCTCTTCAAAAGCGAGGCGACAGGAGCACACATTACAGTAAGGTGATTAATTAGAACTGCTGACCCAGCCTCTCTAACTTCAGTTTAATTATAAGAGAGGGTTTGGTTAAGTTCTCCCCAGACACATACCCTGTCCAGTCGGCATCTGACAGCCTAAAGGGTTATTAATCATACACTTTCTGGGACAGAATAATTATTGGGATAGTGCTATGGTATTACTAATTAATAGGAACATGTCCTTCATATGATCATTTGAATAAAAAAAAAAATCAGGAAAATAATACAACAAAAGAGCCAAACAAGCTTTCAGATGTAAACGTTTCTTCGAAGGATGTTTTATAGGAAAACTAAAACCACTCAACAAGTAGTTCACGGTTGAGTTACAATTTAATCTCACTGTGCATTATGAAGGTCCAATGCCAGTGAACTTCTTCTCCAGAACATCTGATCTAGCCCTGCGTAATGCATAGTTCAATATGGTATCTATGCAAATAGGCCCAAAGGGAAACATATGGTTTAGATGGGTGTCTTGGAACTCTCAAGGTTTGACTCTAAGGCATGAGTCTGCAGAAGAGCTACAGCTTCAATTTACATATACTTTACTACGCATTACGATGGGCCAGCCACAATAAGCATCACCTGCAAGGGCTGAGACAGCATGATGCAGATCTTAACTATGCATTACAATGGTAAAATAAGCTCTACTCACAGGAGAACCTCCCCGGGGTCAGCACTCTAACGGTGAGCTTGCAGAAGAGAGTTTTTCACTTAAAACGTATCTTTTAATAAATTCTTCACCCTCCACCACATCGATTTGCATTCCGATCTCTGGGTAAATCCTCAGTCTCTCCGAATGCATTTACCTCTTCACAAGTAATGGTTTTCATAAGTTTAGAACCACATAGCTGCTACCATTAGTGAGTTACATCATCGCATCACAAAAATTGGTCAGATCATTATTAAGGTTCCCAGGCAGGCAAACAAATTCTACTTTACAGAACTTGTAGAATACACATACAGTAAAGGAACTCAATGAAGCCTGATATGTGCATAAAGCTATCCTAAAGAATAAATAGAGGAAAAAAGCAACATTAAAAGGGACCAAAATCTTTTTTCTGCTGTTTATTATCTAAGCACCGATAGTATGTTCAGCATATCCCTATGCCCTATTATATACCAGTGAAGGTTGAAATCTCTGTACATTTTGGAGGGGGGGGGGGTGTACAGATGAAGCAGACCCCCAAGATTCAGTTGGAGGCTGTGCATGCTAAACTGATAACAGCACTGTGCCCATCTTTTTGTGTTCGTCTGATCCACATTAATACCAACAGATAAGGAGGTGCTCAGGAAAACAGCCTTGCTTAGCAGACAGATGCAGAGTTAACAGGCAGGGGAACTGGAGCAATTCCCGTGATCCATGAAGGATGCAGCCTCAGGACACCCCCCGAACACACATGTTCCCTGTCAGATCCATAGAGAACGCACTTTTGATGTGAGACCCTGCAGCCCACGGCCCACATACTATTAGTGTGTACACACAGAACATTTTATTTGCAAACATTACACTACATATGCAGTTCATATTTGTCCAGTACACACACAAAGATCCATAAATAAATTTTAAACAGCACGCACACAATGAACATATACGGAAACATAAAATAATCAACTATTATCAACTGTCAACACACTAGATCGAATAAAGAAGAGATCCACATAGTTGCCCCCCCCCCCATTTTGGAGTGTTTCTGTGGGAATCCATACCCACTCATCCAGTAGAGCATTTGTGAGGTCAGACACTGATGTTGGACAAGAAGGCCCGGCTCGCAATCTCTGTTCCAGTTCATCCCAAAGGTGTTTGATGTGGTTGAGTTCAGGGCTCTGTGCGGTTGGTCAAGTTCTTCTACACCAAACTCATCAAATCATGCCTTTATGGACCGTACTGGGGTACAGTCATGCTGAAATAGAAAAGGGCCTTCCCCAAACTGTTCCCACAAAGTTGGAACCAAAGCATTGTCCAAAATGTCTTGCGATGGCTAAGCCCAAACCCTGATTTCAATAATAAAGGTGTGTCCCAATACCTTTGTCCATAACGTAGTGTACAAATCAAGGTCCATAAAGACATGGTTGGATGAGTTTGGTGTAGAAGAATTTGACTGGCCTTTTCGTCCAACATAAATGCTCTACAGGATGAAGGAGTAAAGATTTCTACAAAAACACTCTGAAATCTTGTGGAAACACACTGATGGTGTAATGGACTGATGTCCCAATACTTTTGTCCATATAGTGTGTGTAAATATATATATGTAATTCCTGTATAAAGGTTTAAAAAAAGTGTATTCAAATCCAAAACATATTCTGGAGCATGTAACAGAGCCACTAGGTTTTAATGTATTTATCGAGCAGCCTCTACTCGTACAGATCATCTTTGCGGCCTCTGCCAAGTACACACATCTCGTCAAATACTGTGGTCTGCACAGAACCCTCTACTATCCATCCGCGGCCCTCGCACACTTACTTCCTGCTTCTTGTGCCATTACTCACGCTATGCAGACACTAACACACTGCGTAACGATGTCAGTGGGACCGAGCTCCCCTCATGTATTAATAATAATTATGGTAAGTTTGCTAACGATTTAATGAAGGTTTTACGGGAGCACAAAGCACAATTAACCTGAGGAGGATCGGAGATTTCGTTATTCACAGATATTAGAGGTACAGGGATAATTAGATAAAGTTACCTCCCCCTTGGGCACAGTAACTCTGTCACTTACACCAGCAAAAGTTAGTTATTAACCAGAGTTTGGCAAAGATTCCCCAGGTACATCTGTGGTATCTCCGCCATCACAGAATCAGCAATGCATGTAAATTATTTCATATTATATCAGATTAATTTGTAGCACCCTCGCAAATGTCGAGCACAATAAACACAATAAACATAGCCAAAAGGGAAACTGTCCGCGTCACAGCTAAATAAATTAAACTACCTATATAGCTTGAGCACCAGGAGGTGGCCACGTTGGAGCTACAACAGCACAGACCTCCACTGATGTACAGATCCCTGGGCTGGTCATGGGAGATCAGAAGATCTACCCAACCACCTATGATCCCCACTACTGGCAAAAGTCGGGCAGCTTTCTGGGAAAGCAGTACAATCCCCCCAAACATGGTGACCGGAAACTGGGACGGCCGGGAAGCATTTACTTTAATATACATTCTTCAGATAGTAGGGGAAAAAGCTGCAAGCTCCATGTCCCCTCCAACTCATCTCCATTTTTGTGCATCAATTGACTGCCTACAGCCAAAACTCAAAAAGGGGCAGAAGGGCAATTCCCTTAAAATAAACGGAACAATTTTTGGACATGCGCTTGAGATGAATGGCAGCAAATATACCATGTGGATGCATGCAACAAGGAAAAAGTAGCTGGGGATGGGACAAATGAATATGGAGGAGAATGAATATGGAGGTGAATGAATGTGGAGCGATCCTGCAGAATCCCTCCGTAGTTATCACATGCCTTAAAGTGCATTTGATGGCCAGAGTGTCCCTTTAAGAGTTTAACAATCCAGGGGAAGCAAAGAGAATTTATTCAAAGCATTCCAGTGTAATGTGTTTTATACAAAGGGAGGTGACAGGTGCAGGCTGTTTATTTAAATATATAGGTAAAGTGTTGCAAATGCCTTTACTGGCACCTTGTTAGTGCTTAATGTGCGTCTACATAGGCACCCGGTGTACGTAAACATAATCCCAGTGCATTCCTTATACTGGTTACAGTAATAAGCCCAGTTCAGGCTGAAGGGTCAATATAGAATATTTTATGATTTATTTTAATGCAAATACTTACAATATATATATATATATATATATATGTATGTGTATATATATATATATATATATATATATATATATATATATATATAATTATATTTTGGACAATATTTCTGCTGATTCTATAAATGACATAAATGGTATTGGCCATAACTAGTATAATTACAAAACCTGCAATACGGCTGTTTAATTTATACAAGAATACCATAAAATATGACAGAAGGGAAATATTAGAAATGTGATATATAGGGTTATATAAAATATGCCGACAGCCCTCTTTTTACAACTCCATCTGCCTGTAAAAACGTCCTGTGATTTAATTCCCAAAACCTTATATAGCATCTATATAAATCCTTTCAGAAAATACAATTGAGCCCTTAATAGCAGAGTTATAGCTCATCTCGATCAGTAAACATACCATCTTACTATAATACATGGCTTTAACCTGCATTTAACACAGTGCCTCCTTACCAGACAAAACAGGGGTCAATAAACTATAGTGACCAAGTGCTCTTGTTTTAATAGGACAGTCACTTTATTAAAGGGGCAATAAAGCCCCCAAAACAAACAACCCATATGAAAGTACTCTCATATGCATTGTTAAAAAATAACAAAATATACTTAGCTGCAACTGCCCCCCTTCTCTGTGTGGGTGATTACTGTACCAATATATATTTATATATTCTATATATACTTACCCAAAATGCAGAAGTATACATTATGCAAATCGTGTCCAATTCTTCATATATCCCAGAATGCAGCAGCTGCCAGGATATACACACAGCCCTGCATTATTCCATATATGGGCAAACATTTGCTGTAGTATTCTGGATTCTCTATACATACCACAATACAACATTTTTCTGTATGTACCCCCATCTTCTGCCCCCAAATCCTTGCAACTCTATAGTCTCTCTCCACAAATGTCTGCGTTACAATACAGCCTTTGGCTGTGCCATATAGATTTAACCCAAATTCCAAATTCCAATACATATACAATCCGCACATTTAATTAGTTGGTACCTATGGTAATCAATGTAGATGACCTAAAAAAAAAGCAATAGACCTCAATTGTACACAAAATACTTTGCTTGGACGATAGCCTACAAAACCTCCTTCGTCCAACGCAACTATAAGCGAGTAGAAATTCCACACAAAGAGATGGTAAGAGATGCAAATTTCTCTCCACCAGGGCCAGCTGTTCTAGCAACAAATTATATTAATTATTTACCCACAACGCAGTGTGAATATTAATGTAGTGAGCGAGATGAATCCAACCCCCTGTCTAATGGAGACTGCGCTTGCGGGGGAAATACGGAGTGGGGAAGGAGGGATGAGACGAGAACTTAGAAAGGAGGAGAGGAGGAAAAGTAATGTGGAACAATGATGATAGGGAGGAGGGACTGGGAAAGAGGGAAACGGGTTAACCATAGCTGGAGCATGAAAAGGAGGAGGAGGGGGTATGATTTAAATAAAATATGGGAGAGGGTTAAAGATTGGAAGGGAGATGAAGAAGAAAGCATCTTAAGTTACATGGAAAACTGCTTTAGTAACCAAGAGGATGAAATGCATAATAATAATAATAGGAAGGAATACCGTATATATCACCCCTAATATGTAGGGGAGATCTGGATGCCCCACAGGAAAAATAAATAAACAGGAAGGGGCAATGAGAATAAATAAATGCTCAGTTAAAACAAACATTGATATACAATTCCTGCAGTAAAAGCTAAAGTTTTATCAGACAAGCCAATCAAATACACATTCTAGCTGCTAGCCTTTTGATTTTAAAGGAACCGTAACTCTAAAACACATCATTTGCCATGGCTGTTCCTCTACGGAAGGACAAAATATTGTATCTCCCTTTGCGCCAAAGTGTATTTCTATGTGAAACATCTGCCACTAGACACAACCCACTATAGACTGAGGTCCAATTCCCCACAGTGCTTCCCACCCAGGAAAAACCAAGCTGATCCTTCATGCTGCTTAGTTCACAAAATGCGATGAAACAAATGAAATCCCAAACATGGTCTGGTCCACTAACATACAGCTCCAAGGTCTGCACATCTGGAACCAACCCTACACAAAAGATGACTTTGTAAACTCAAATATGGCAGCTTTTAATCTAAAACAGGAACCTAAGCTCAATTTCCAATACAACAACTGCTTGACTGAACCAAATTCAAATACCAAACATCTGAATCCTTAGGTCAACAAGCTCATCAACAAAGAAAAATCCCTATAAAGCAGTGAACTCGGCATCAATCTGATGTGCTAAGAGATGTCATTTTATCGTACCACTGATGGTAAAATATGGCAACAACCTATCAGTGTCCGCTTTGATGTCACATGACGAGTACGCCCAACAAAATTTACGAAGGGGACAAAATTGTACTTGATTAAAGGATTATTTCTGAGAATGGGTTAGGATATTCAACAGCACTGGGAATGTTGTTTCTAACGTTGCATTTAGTTACCGTGTTAAATTCAGCAGCGTGGGTGGAACAGCACCTTTAATTGGGATGAATGTTCACACAAAGTAAGAGAACAGGGACTTTATATAGCTGTTTCTATATTAATCTATGTTTATTTAATGTATGAATGCCATTAGCTAGGTCAATTATTGAACTGCAGCATGCTGGGTTTGAGAAAAGGCATAAGGTTTTTCTGAACTTAAGACAATGCCAAAAACAAAAAAAACAAACAATAGTTTAAGCTCTTACAGCAGGCAAAAAATGAACAGACGAGGCGGTGAAAAGGGTTCTTATCTGATTCCAAATCCTGTTTCTATGGTTCTTCTCCTAATATGCCCCTAGCAAACTATAATAAATCACTTTTCCCATGAAGTCGATTTAATGTTTAACTATCAGAGCTGCCTCTACCACTCTTCTTGTATTTCCAGCTCCCCGATTTATCCATTTCCCCCTGATCCGCATTTCCTCTGGTCTCCCATCCCTCTGTACGCCGCACATCGCTCTCCCACCTCCATTCATCACATTACAGACAGATTATGATTTATGCAAATAGGCACAGCTGTGCACGGAGAGTAAGGAGAGCCTGCCCCACACGCATGCCTTCTCCCAGCGGACACGTACACATCAAGCAACCAGTGGAGTTACAGGCTCGTGGTGTATGAAGCCGCGGTGATCACACTGGAATAGCAGGTGGTTTGGTTCTCTTTCACGAAGCTCTCTGGAATTTTACAGACAGCCTGTATGAATCAAATTAGAGACCCGATTACCCAATGATACCGAACAATGTAGTCATTGCTGGCAGTAACAATCTAGGGATCCAATATGAGGGAATAATAGGGAACGTAAGGAAGCGTTATAAGGGAATGTAAGAAATTATAGCACACGGCACTATTCAACTCATTAACGTGCGTTACAATTATTGATATTTATTATTCACCATTTTGTTTGCAGATTCCCCGTTTGCTATTGCAGCAGTCCTGGGAGTGCCAGGCTGGTTGTCACGGTGACACAGGCGGGCATACCTGCCACCAGCCTCCATGCCCAACCCTCCCATCTGGCATCCGACACGCTGTCTTGGAGCCTAGCGCAGCTCAGCAAGGGGGGTGCTGATTGGCAGGAGACATGCTGGATGCGCATAGAAGAGCCTGGCTAATGTGTGCCAAGGTTTTGAGGCTGGCAGAGTGCCACAAACCACCATCCCTCCAGCTACAGACCCCACAATATCCAGTCCCCCACCTCTTCTAATAAACAGATACTTTATCACATCACATTGAGAATTCCCATGTTTGTGAACGGTTATATTAACAATTACAGCTTATTGATTGGCATGGGTTAAAGGAATCGTATTAGCACATGTAAGCCTTTAAGAAAAGGTGTCACTGTTTACCTTGATATAACGGAATTGGCTTGAAATGGAATTCATATACCCTCCCGTTCAATGCAAGACTGATACTTACCCCATAACTCGAGCTGCAAATTTAGTGACGGAGATGCAGTTGTTAATGAGACTATAAGTTACAGATGAGTCTGTGTTCTCCCTTTACAACTGGGAACGTTTATTTTGCTCTCTGAAAACAAACAGCCTGAGTTTTATCTCCTGCACACAGAGGCTTTAGACATCATTCATCATCCCAAGTACCAGAATACACTGGCTGCTATGTCCTGGGATACTGGGGAGAGAGATAGAGGGGGGAGAGAGATAGAGGGGGGGGGAGAGATGGGGGGGGGGATGGTGGATGAGCGACAAGTGTTGCAAAATCATGTGGTGAGATGCTTAAAGAGCCATGGTATAGAAAGCCAAGGATAGGGAAATAAATTAGGGAGAACAACCATTTTTGTAATCATATTCTCAGGAATAGTCAAGGAAATACACCATTGTGGAAGACGTACAACTGGATTATAATGCCAATTGGTTTAATTGCAGTTTACCAGTTTAGGTAGTTCCTCATTTAATTACGCTTATTGTGTACCCTTGATATACGTTATGCCCACTTGCCCTTTTAGCGACTATACAATGGGTCTCCTCTATAACCAGTCCCTGCTCTTCTGTGTTCTGGTCTTACACTTCATAGCAGAACATTTGGAACATGAAATGGGTTTCCATTGAAGAGATTTGCTGGAAGTAGCAACCTATTCTGGGAAGCTGTATACAAAAGATTACAATCAAGAGATGGGCTGCGATGTGTTGATTTACAGTCGGTAGGCTGTTTTTCTCCTACTGCCATTCAAATCTTTTGCATTCTCAGAAGAACCAAGAACCATATTTTAAGGAAACCTAATGAAATCTGTGCAGTGATTACTGAATGATGCCAAGGGACAAAGGAGGAGAGATGCTGATTTCCAACACCTCACCGGGCTTCAAGCTGAATTATTTATTGCAGATTAGATGTAAACTCACTGTTCCTTGCTTCAGGGGTCTGGAAGAGTTTTTTTCTTCTCCACGAAACAAAAATGTACCCACCGACTTATTGAATCAGCAGGGATTTGTGTCCCAGAATTCAGGACGTCCTCCCGCCAACAGTTGAGGTCATATTCATAAAGTGAGACATGTCCCCTAAACCCTTCATCTGCAGAACTTGGCTTTGAGGTCGGCTTTTGAATCGTGGTTGGACACAAAAATTAGTGCCAACAGTTGGGGACTCTATGCTGGAACGATAAGGCATAAAATGACACATACTGCCAAGAGTATGAGAACCCCGTCACTCATCTCAAACAGAATTCCACACAAACCCAGGAAACCTCACACCTCATGAAGGCCGCAGATGGCACATCCCAATGAAAACTGTTTTCCTCTAAACAAAGAGAAAGAAAAAGATTCTGGATAATTACATAAACCCATTTTGAAAAAAAAAAACAACTTCCAATTCAGCTTTTTTACTAAGTGTAGGTTGGTTAAAGTGGGTAACAAGCCACAGATTTCTTTGACCATGTAGAAATAAAAATACACTAATACATACTAACACTCATTTCTTGCCACACAAAAGGCTTATTGTTTTTATGACTTATTCTCTGGGTAACCAAGTTTGAAATCTAAGGAAGTTACATTTTCACACAAGCCAATAGGTATTGCATACATGTCTTTACTAAAATGACATAAGCGTCAGCTTTAAAAGGCGTTCCTGCTCTTACCCATGAAAAAATATTAATTGTTAAAAATATGAAGAAATGCAGAAAATCAAGAATGGGGCAAATACTTTTTCATAGAACTTTAGGGCAGGGAAAAAAGGTAATCCCACCAGTACAGCCCTTTTACATGAATACCTATGTGGTCAATACACAAATCCTCCAGGTTGAAGGAACGGGGTCTTGACACACCCCACTCCCCGCCTATTAACCCTAAATTTGTTTTTAGAACACTTAAAATAAAAAGAAAATTCTATATTAACTTAGGGTGGTTTTCAAATCGGAGGAGGTAAAACTCTGCTTTTTTTCCTTCATAGAAACAATGCAGAGCATACAGCTGTTTGCTGGCTCAGGCCTAACACCCTTAGGTGGTGTAGGTCAGTGAAGCGTACAACATAATGAGGAGATATTGAAAAAAAAAAGAGAAAAACATTAGGAATACGATTCAGCTAAAACTGTGGGGAATGTTGGGATCTGTCCAAGGATAATTCAATTGTGCTTCTTATATTTTTCAACAAAAATGCACACTACATATTTTCAGATGTTACTCTTAGTAACTTACTCCTTCACCGGATGGGCCTGACTTAACAGATGATAAATCATTTAATCTTTTACAACATTTTTCTTGTTTTGATATTTATTTCTGCTTTTTTTTCTTGTGAAAACTCGAAATCAAGTCAGACGGTTTGATTTAAACATTTTTGCACCGACCAGATTCACAGTTAAATCCTAAAATTTAAGATTGTCTGGTTCCTCCCCTCAGTAGACCCTCCATGAGCCACCGCTCAAGCTGACTGGCTGAACCCTCCTGCATGGGAAGAGGCAAATGCAGAATCTCCTCATAAATTTAAAGGGACCTTGCACGCATTAAAGTGGTTATATGATGGCTGGAGTGTCCCTTTAAGAGTTAAGTCATCCCGAGGCGTAACCCGCGGATAGCCTTTGCTTGGAGTAAGTATGTGTGTGTGTGTATGTACATAGTTTGTGACAGACAGGGATACACACTACTCCTTTACAGGATGTCTGCCAATTCAAGGTATTATTACACACCGGAGGTGGTAAAAAGATTCTCTTTATCACTTACAGTCAGTGTACGAAAATCAATAAAATCAATACCACTGACAGTATGTGTACGTAGATAACCAGTATGATAAACACAAAGTGCACGCCACCAACCAATATACATCAGTAGGTAAATATTCTAGAGTATGACTTAATTTCACATATTCACAAAAACAACAGTTATTCCAGGAGAAAAAGAAAATGTGTTGTATCCTAAACATCAGATTCTTTCCTCTGAGGCATACTGCGTGATGTACTCCCAGTACTAACACATTTTTACTAATACACAATCACATTATATCCCGATCCTAACCGCTTTATGCTTTGGTTTTGTTCAAGGACGTATACATCGTGAGAAGCCGGTTCTCTTTAGGAAGAGCCTGGCAAAGGATGTGGTTGAAAGGCAGTGTCTTTCCTACCAATCTATGCAAACATTCTATGAAACGATATATAACCAACATATTACATCATCATAAATGCAATGGGAGTTATGTATAAAAATGTACTTTTCACCAAAAAAAAATGTTATCCCAGAATCAACATAAATGTAACTAATATGTACTCAGTATTAATGCAGAGTATAACATAGCATACACCTACTCACTCTCATTCTTTATATCATAGAATGTAGTTACATCATTTACTTCATCACCACGTTTTAGGTTGATATGCATACATTATTGTGACATTTGGGGCTGTAGGGCACCAACACATTCACATTCAGCAATTATTGTCAGTTCCTACAAAGGAAGGACGTCAGGAGAGGATAGAAGGAAGGATTCAGACCCTCATCATAGGGATATTTAGGATGCATGTTGTTGCCTTTATTAGCCAAGTTACATTAGAAAGCAAGTTTTCAACACTACCCACTATTGGGTTCTTTACCGCAGTTTGCAGGCAATGGTTGTATGAGCCACGAAAAGAAGAAATGTATGATGACAATAACTGTCAGGATATACTCATATCCTGAGAGGCAGAAGAGGGCTGGCAACAGGGCAAGGGGGGCAATATCTCACTGGGATGGTGTGATTTATAGATCTATACAGCAGTCACCCGGATGTCTGCAGGTGTCATCTGCTTGATGGCTTTTCTATACATTCTTTTTCTGTAAATGTGTTAAAGACAAGAATGGATAAGGCTTTTGAGCTGCTTTATTACTGGGACACGTGGTTTGATTGACTCCCTAATCTGAATCGAGGCAGCCCTGCTTATTCCTAATAACCAATGATAAAAAAATGATATACCTTTATAGAAAAGAACACATTCATCCATATATACCAATGGCATGTATATGACATTGTGCATATCTCATTTGTACAGTATGTAGATAAACACACAAAAAGTATGCCTTAAAACACTTTCCTGTACCGCTAAAACACAACCAAAGACTGAGACTGAAGCAGAGGTTATAAAGTTCACTACGCAAATAAAATCAGCAGCCAAGTGGGGGGGGTCACCAATAAAATGCACCCACATTACAAGCACTGCTAAATTTAATTCATTCGCTTTAAACAAGGGAACTCGCATACACTAGTTAAACTGCTGGTGAATGAATTGCACCAATACTATCACTATGCGTGTGCATTGCACATATACACACACATACACACCATGTATCATCGACTCAGCGTGTACCTAAATACCATGTATTCCTGAAAGCTGTTGCTGATCTCATGTACACATCCTGCGCACAGAGGAGTCGAAGCTGATAAGGAGGCCAAATCATTTACATAATAAAACAGAGAGAGAGAAAAAAACCTGACTTCCGAACTGAAATATTCATTAGAGAAGAGGGAGGAAGAGGGGGGGACGGGACGTTAGCTTGGGAAAGAGGGGAGAGCTTTCCACAGTAAAAGACGCTAGAACCATATTGTCTCTGGCGCTGATGGAGTTAATAGTCTCACTGTACAAATCAATTAACAACCGCCATTTAATAAGCATACAAGTACACCGGATCTAAGATATGTATTAATATATGTAACGACAAAAAGAATACAGATATGCAGAATAAAAACATGGATGTGGAATCAGGAATGACAGCCAGATTTGGGGTATAACATGGAGGGCCATACACCATGTATAAGCAACCCAAAAAACGTATATATAGTATGGTATAAGGTCCTCCAAAGGGAGAATATAGTGTATAGCGTAATTTAGGACCCCAATGCACTCACAGAACCCCCTTTTTATAACGTATAGACGCATCCGAGCATCCTGTACAAGGTTTCCATACACAAGGGACAAGCCCATAGTTAATGAGTATATGTTGGCAGATATTACGCACCCAGCACTATGTAATGTTATTACAAGTACATATTGATCGTGAACATACTTTGCCGCTATGATGTTCAGCATTTAAACACACAATAGGTTTGCTACGCTGCATAAAGATACAGCCTATCTATAGAGAAAATAAAGCCGTTCAGCATAATGGAGTCTAGTTTCTATACAATAACAACCAATATCTTGAGATATACTATTAATGAAATGCCTTAGTGGAGAATACTGTTCAAATTGCACGGGCTGATTAACACTATAGAGATATGTAGTATTTATACTAATAATGAACACACGGTGCTACCCGGTGATGCTCGGCATCTAAACAGAAGCCCTTGCTGCTCTCACCCTGTTCCTGAGAGCTCACAATTCATTTCTTGTGTAAATACTACTATACGGTGCCATATAGTACCCCACAGGCTTTTAAGAACAATCTCCCCAATAACTAGTTTTTTCATTCTCGTCTCACCATTTTTTTCCTCCCTACTCTCCCTCTACCGCCACTAAAGGAATTCTTTCCTTTTCTCTCCCGTATTATCTTTTTTTTTTTTTACCATTCTTCACCACCCACCCCTTCTTCTATACCTTCCGCTCCAACACACTGTGCCCTCCTATATTCCTCTGTTCCCTCTCCTTTTCTTCCTCCTCTCTTCCCCCTCGATCTCTCCTCCCCCCTCCACCGCTCACAACTTCATCTGAATATCTGAATTAACACAGAAAATGAAAACATCTCGCACCTTCTCTTCTCGTTTCCATGGTGATGAGATAAGAATCACGCCAGGCCTCACGGGGGGGAAAACGCTGAGCGCTTGACACTCCCCCCCCCCAAAATCTCTACCCCAATATCTCTCCCACCCCAAAATTAAATTATGGAAGAGAGATAGGGTCACTGGGTATCAACAGGCAGGACACAAAGGGAACTTAAGTTGTCAGTCTTCATGGAATATGAGGGAATGATCATTTTTCATTTGAAACAGTAACCCGTTATTTCCTGGCGTGTCGCATGCATATATGAGTCAAACTCAAAGCACTTTAGTAATCAAGACAATAACTAAGATACCATAACAAATAAAAGGTCTGTAATGACATGTAGGCAGATCACAGAAGAAGCAGAGGGCTATAATACAGACATCAGTATAACAACATAATGACAGACATACCATGAAGCATGACAGCATGCAGAGCTGTGTAATAAACAGTAATCTGCGAACAAACAGCCACAATATCAAGCAGAGTGATATAACACAAAGATATAAAAATATATGTGATCATAAAGTAACTTGCATAGAACCCGAATGAAAAAAATGCAGTTCAATGCATATGACAGCTGCGGGGTTACAATGTCCTAGTGCCCCTTCCAAACTTTCCCCAACCCCAGGTAATCGTCGTGTCCGTCTGAACACATCACCTTGCACGTGATCTACCGGCCATCTCCCGGGCTGGCTTTGGGAACGCTGCATATGGGGAGGATCCGTTCAGCCCCCCCACATGCATGGAACGTGATCCCACTGATTTTATTGGGAACAATTTCCTGCCAGTGGCTTCTGCTTCAAGCAGCCAATCAGTGGCAAGAATCATCAGATCAGAGATAAAGAGAGCAGCTGCAGCTTCTACCTTAGGCAAGTGCTTCTTTTATACAGTTTTGAAAGAATGTATATTAAGATATTCAGAGTACTTCAATATGCATTGTTGTTTAGTGGGGCTATCAAGTAAATCAAATTTATTCTAACCTCCAGAAGGGCACAATCAGTGATACACAAAGAAGTAGACTGATAAATAAAACAGAATTTATCATTAATAGCAACCAGCGACAATCCACTGTACAATATATTCCAGGCTATCACAAGGTATGCAACAATGTAATATACAGGGAGAGATAACCTGTACAATAACATACGTGTTACAGGCACACGGAGTATGTGGGTATACGTTCCTGCTATGATTATAGTGTCTATTTATAAATTGAATATGCAGCAGAATTATTCCACTCTTCCCCTTTACAGGACGAGGCTACAATATGCATACATTCTATATCTATACATTTATAGTACTGAGCCCTACCCCCACTGGCTTATTTTGGAGATCCTGACGTAAGGTCATGAGATCTCTTCTCACCTGCACGGCTACTGCTCTAATTATAGCCCCGTCGTTAGCATTACTGGTAATAGTATTAGTCTGTAATAGCCTTATAATTAGCCGTGCACCTGTATATTGTGAAGGGGATGTGTCCCATCTGAGTGTCTGAAAGATTAACAGGGACCAGAGAGAGAGGAGATAGAGAGAAAAGAAAAAAAAAAGAAAAAGGAAAGAGCGAAAACAAGGGAAATAATTAAAGAGACAGAGAGAGCGAATCAGAGAGATACGGGTAAATGTAGAATTTAGGATAATATGCATAACAGTTAATGTCATATTTCTGTTATACACATCTTATTGCATTTTTATAGGACACAAAAGAAAAATCTCGTATTTACAATGGCAATAATAAATAAATAAATAATAAATAGTTGAAAACTCTTTTGTCTACACCGCTTACAAGCATATATTGTCAGTGCTGGAAAGCGCCCTGCTCGCTGGTTAGAGGTTTGCCCTGTTCTCCGAGCTTCCTGGGGATGGCAATTTATTTCCACTGCCCATGCACTGGCGAGTCATTAAGCCACGTGGTAAGCTTGCATAGACATGTCTTCCGCCATATTGTCTCGGAGGACATGCTCTATACTTGCAGTGGTGATCAGAAATAGCTTAAAGGTTAGCTTCTTGAAATCTATGTAAGGTGTGCATTTATATAAATGGCAAAAAAATGAATCTCAAAATTCTTTCTAAAATGCACTATACCTGATCGCTTTGTAGTGTCTGGACCACAAAGAGAACATGAACCCCAAAGAGCTGCTGCAAATTCACAAAGTATTTGGTGGTTGTGGATTGTAGCGCACAATTTATCTGATGGATTATCATCAAATAGGTACGGTCTGAATACAACACAATTATTATACTGCATGTCAAGTAGACGTTATTCAGCCCATTATACATGGAGTTTGAAGGAGAATATCCTTTAAACAGAGAGTTAATGTAAAGACTTCTCAGTTTAGAACCTTTTGAACTAGCGGCATACAGTACAAGCTCTCTGAGGTGTAGGATTAAGGGTGGGCAAGGTGGTCTGGAACTCAGTTCTAGCCGTATCAGCATGGAAAATTTTAATTAAAATTATATATATATATATATATATATATACCCAAACACATACAGAAGATCACCTCAGGACCAACATTTCACCTGACGAATTCTTTGAAAATACAGGGTCTACAGGAATGTGAAGTAATGAACCCAGCATATCAGAACCAAGATGTTTTATGTGTCATTTCCATCTCCTGAGCTGGGCCAAGATATGGCTCATCAAACTAGTGCACACCTCGGGAAAATGATCATCGGACTACATCTTTACACAATGAGATGGGCATACTTGGAAATAAAGACCAGACTGGAAATCGAGCTTGATGCAGGTAGCCTGTGGTCAGAATAAGTTGCAAATTGAAAGACGTACCTGATGTGAGCGATACGGTGTCCTTTTCCCAGGACACCACACTGACATACTCCTGCACGGCAGGGGGAGTGAGGCACTTGAAGACAGCCGCGCTGCCGCGCATGGCACTCTGATCCTCCACCCGCACTGTGTACGGCTCCCTGAAAACTGAGAGGCAAATGGAACTTAAGTTAGGGGAAGAGAACAGCTCTACATATTAAATTCATACATATTAAATTACATTTAAACAGAATATGGGTTGTACTTGACGTAACCCGAATTTACGGTGAATGTAGTAAACGTATCCAAGACCTGGTTGACCTAATATGCCCCGATGTTCAGGAGCACCATGACAACTAAGTAATAATGTAAGATTTACAAATTGAATAACAAAAAAACACATTAAATTATTTCGGTACAGAAAAAGAAAACAGCACTGCTTGCCAAGTTTACAATCTCTTAAGGGTGGAGATAGGAAGGTGAGGATGTTTTACTGTATGTAGCAAGTATGTGAAGACGTCTGTGATGTGGAGATCTTGAAGGTGGAAAGAAAGTATGATTTCTTTCAGTATTAGGGTAGCAGAGGTGGCATTTTAGTGAGCGCTTAAAGTAGTAAAGAACAGGTAGTGGAGTGTCTGATGGGGTAGGGAATTAGAGAAAATAGGTACAACTATGTGTTGGTGGAAGGCTTCTGTAGCGTTATCTACTAGCTTTGATGAAGAAATCTAGATGCAAACAGAGGAGTTTAGGGATGAACGCTATTACAGATAATCAATGAACAGACTTAAGTTTTAGGAGCCAGGAAAGGATTCATTCACAAAATAAGTCTCAAATGCTAGGTGTGAATGGTAAATGTTTAACAGGCTCAGGGTGTCTAGTAAGGTCTGGACAAATGTATGTAGCAGTTGGCATCCAGAGAGTTAAAAAATGTACCGGTCCAATATTTTTAGCAATCAGGAAAGGAGTAATCCACAGATTTTTTGAATACTGCATCTGATAAACAAGTCCCCAACTTGTATTATGAGAGATTTGGCTTCATTTTTGTGATCATGACTGCCACTACCTTCTTGTTATATTCACTTATATTCAGCTCTATTGCACAGAAAGAGACTGTGCTTACAGGGCCATAGAGTTAATAATACCAGGAGCACATTATGAAGTTACTTCACACCGGAGGGTGACCGGGCCGTCTCCCGGAGTAGAGCTGTCCATGGTGCTAACACACAATACATATCCCTGTCCAAATCTGCAAATTCCCAGCAGAGGGAAACAGACTCAGCGTTTCAGTTGGGAAGCAAGGAATGCATTTTAAACTAGTTACTTAATTAAATATGCATTCTTCATTGGTGGGACTGTGTGGGTCATTATATTGTCCCTTTAAAGAGTGATTATAGCATAATAAACCTTAATATTAAATGTAAACTACCATTACATTGATGATAAAATGAGAGGCTGAAAGCAGCAGGCATATTATCCTTTCAGAACTTGCATTAGTACACTAAAAAAAGGGTGTCCACGTTTTTTTGCTACAGCATATATAGTTTTAGACAGAAGTTTGAACAGGCTCGACTTGCACACCCCCTGTCTTCTTAAACCAGGACAGGGATGATACCAATTCAATCTTAATTTCTCTTAAAACAAAACCAAGATAATTGACCTCTGGCGGTGGGCTGAAAAGTGCCACCTCAAACGTTTAGTTATATCATCAGGGGGGGGTTGGTTATTAGGGGATCAGTTCCTCATAGAAACCTTCATATCATACAAGCAGATCACCATATGAGTATTACTGAAATGTTTATCTCATCAACAAAAGGAACTGTAAAGTTTAAAAAAAAAGCCCCAAAAAGTTGCACGGGAAACCTCAGTATGTGGGAACTGGTGGGTTCTCGCAATTTAAGTAGTTTCGGTAGAGGTTCTTTGATCATGCTACATATACAGCTTCACGTTTGGTACAGCATGCTACATTTCTTTTGGGTAGGTGGTAGAATTGCTGTATGTTAGCAAGGTGTGATATCAAAATTAGTAAGTATACAACTATATCAATGATATATGATTAGAAACTGTCTGCCTTCTTGCAGGCAAGCATTTTTTTGCTTTTGTTTTTGCTCTTGTTTTGAATTAATGCAAGTAAGTGGAACTCCCACCAAATGTTTTTTAATCACAGATTAAGGGCATAAAATTAAATATAATTTTTCTTTAATGCTATATTAATTTAAAAAAAGTATATGTAACTATTCACTATTCCCCTTTGTTTTTTAAGATATTACTGCCAGTAACAATGCTTCTGTTACCAAGGACCAAAGCATTGCTTCTGCTGATTGCTCCGCACTGATCACTAGTACCAGATCTGGCCATTATACATAATCCCCAATGTATTTACCCACTTCTACTAAGTTTCCATGCCGATAGGCGACAGAAAAACTGATCGGCAGAACGAATTACAATAGTCACAGTAAACAAGCCTTCCTAAACATTAAACCGTGCAGATGAAAATGATATGCTTAGAACTGGCGTTCCACCTACCATGGAGACTTTAAGATTGTGTAGCTAAATATCATGTTTGAATCATAATGCCAACGACCTCTGTAAGTCCTGTCTCTACCAAAAACAAATCGTTTAATCAACTCAAATTCTGGACACTTTAGATTTTTTAGGGTCTACCTGTAGAAATGACGCACAGACTGTTCTGGCTTGTGTTCTAAAAAGCTTCAGTATGTGGTTTTTAGAAGTAAACAAAATGGCTCTTAATTAAGCATTTTGAATAATGAAGACAGAACATGAGTTTTAAATATATTTTATATATTTCCTACCAGAAATGGATTTATATCAACTGTCACAAATTGAAAGGGTCACTTTTTACAGATATATTTTACTACAGTGTTTCATGCATAGATGGATACTGTTGTGCATAAAAGATCCCAAAGGACTAAAGGTTACTTTATGCTGACCCTGTTATAACAAAAAACACGTATAGGTTTTATTTTATTGTCAGACTAATTTAATAAAATTCAGCCCCTCTCCAAACGCAGAATAGTTCTCTGACACGTTACGTTATAATGGCTGACACCATTGATTTCGCGGGCAGAATTGTTTTTGAAGATAAAATGCACGCACACACATTAATGCTGGAAGGTATCCAGTTCTACCAATTTAAAGTTGTCATTTCACTGATCAATGTTTTAATCCAAGCAATGGGGTAATAGCGGGGAGGACTAAGGTAAGAATAATTGCAGTGATGGATTAAAAGAATGTGAGGGTCTGAAGATGAGCCATCAATCATGCAGCATCAAACATCTGCCTCTGCTTTTTGGAGAATGGTATGTCATAAACATAAAAAAGTGGGGGAACTATGCACTCAAGAGGGGCCGAAGGGCCAATTAGAGAATGTACTAACATTTAAACCAATATGAATGATGAATCATGACGATATATATATGTGATGTGGTCCGAAACAGTGATTTGATTTTAGTTATCATGCTGCTTGTTTGTTAAATAAAGTATTTGGACATGTGAGCGCATAGATCCATTTCTGGAGAAATAGCTTCCACTGTTTTTCTCGGGGTACAGTGCTGTGAAAAAGTATTTGCCCCTCGCAGATTTCTTCTATTTATGCTTAAGTGTCACATTTTTTATGTTTTAGGAGATGCAACTAATTTTTTTTTTATAACTTCTTTATTACAAGGAGAAGACAAAGCATACAATATAACAAAACAATGGTACACAGAGACAAGGTGACAGAGTCAATGCATACAGGTACAAGTAATGCACAATTCCAAAACACATACAGTGCAGGGTAGAAAAAAGAAAAACCCTTCCTCAATCACAGAACACCTAGCCATAACACAAACATGTCGTAACCCTTAACTAGATCAAAACCCCGGTATGGGGCGAATACCTTTGAGAACCTGAAGACAATACCACTCCGTGGTATTGAACGTGTGAAACAGGGACAACCTGGTGGCGTTATCTAACGTTGCGATGTATGGGGACCAGCGACCGAAAAGATATTTAACTTTGCTCTCCTTATGAAGAACAGCCTCAAGCCAGTCCATATGGAACAAAAATTGCAGTCGCGACAGAACCAGGGGCAGCAACGGAGGGTGAGGAGCAATCGATTGGGACAGTATCGCCCGTTTTGCCACTGCAGAAAGTATAAGCAAGAGGAATTTAGCCCTCGCTACAGGTGGGGGAATGTGGTCAGGGAATATACCAAAAATAGCCCATTCAGCAGAGATGGTAAAGCGGATGCCCAGAGTGTCGTTGATATACGTTTGTAGGGCATCCCAAAATAGGGTAATAGAACTGCAAGACCACAGGCCATGCAGGAGATCGGCCTCAGGCAATTGACATTTTAGACAGCGGGAGTGATCCGCCAAACCCGTTAGAAACCGAATTTTAGGGGTGACATACGCCCTATGCACAATCTTAAGGAACATTTCACTATAATCCCTAGAAACCAGGACCCTAGAATTGTACACATAGGCCCGGAGAATCTGGCTCGGAGGAAGGTTTGGAAAGACAGCCCTCCAGGAGGGAAGACCTGCGCCATGAGACTCCCAATCGAGGACAGGCCGGAGCAGACTATAGATAGTAGATGTCTTGAGCAGTATGGCAGGGGACAGCACCGTTACCTGGTCCAAGGGACTGCTAGAATTAGCCCCAGAGAGATGAGGGAGCAGGGAAGTAATATAATGACGGAGTTGAAAGTAGTGAATAGGGTGAACACGAACAGTAGGGAATTTAGATTGGAGCTGCAAAAAGGACAACAGTTTACCCCCACGTGGATCCAGAAAATCGGCAATGGTGCGACCCCCCACCCAGGCCAGGCGTCGAAAGACAACATCCTCCCTCCCATGCTGAAATTGCGGGTTACGAATCAAAGGCAGGAACTTAGAATAGTGGACCTCCAGGCCCAAGCGCCGCCTAACACGCCCCCAAGCCTTAACAGTGTGATACAGCAACGGGTTGGATACGACCTCCGCGGGCAGGTCAACTGTAGATAGGTGCAGGAGAGAGGCCAAAGAAATGGTAGGAGACAAGCCTTGTTCCAGGGACACGTTGGTAAATTTAGAACCTTCACGCAACCAATCAGCCGCAAAACGATAATTAGAAGCCAAATTATAATCTAACAGATTAGGTAAATTCACCCCCCCATTGCGAGCAGGCTGTTGGAGTTTAAACAGGGAAATTCGAGCTTTTTTATTGCACCACAGGAATTTACGCAGCAGTGCATTATGATGTTGGATATCTTTCTTCCTTAAGGTAAGAGGTAACATATGGAGTGGATATAAAAGTTTGGGGAAAAAGGCCATTTTGTACAAGTGACAGCGTCCCAAGAAGGAGAGGTTAAATTTGGACCACGTTTTGAAAGAATCCTCCATTTGACGTAGCAAAGGAGAAAAGTTGAGTTTATAAAGGTGCGCCAAATTAGTAGGAATAGTGAGACCCAGATATTTTAAAGAGGGAAGCTGGGTCCAATTGAAGGGGAACGTCCCTCCCCAGCCACGTTTAGCCTGAGGAAAAATAGGCAGCGCCTCTGTTTTGAGCTTATTAATGAGAAATCCGGAGGCTTTATGAAAACAGTCAAACAGATTAAGAAGGAACGGCATGGCCGCTTTGGGGTTGGAAAGGTATAACAGAAGATCGTCAGCAAAGGCAGCGATCTTAAGCTCAACCTCACCGACTCGGATACCCTCAAGCTCAACGGAACGCTCAACAATTCGTATGAGGGGCTCAAGTGCTAGATTGAACAGAAGTGGGGACAGAGGACAGCCCTGACGAGTACCCCTACCTAGAGAGAACCAGCGGGAATTCACATTATTCACTGTGACTTGGGCCATAGGCAAATGATACAGTGCACGAAACATCTGTATAAAGGGCAAACCAAAATGATGGAATTTAAAGAAACTAACAAGATAAGGCCAGGAAATTCTGTCAAAAGCCTTATCAGCGTCACAACTAATCACAATGGAGGCTTTACTATTTGTAAGTTTAGCAGTAAAAATTGCGGAAATAAGACCTCTAATATTCCGCGTAGAGTGGCGGCCCTTAACAAAACCCGTTTGAGAGGGGGAGGTAAGTTTCATTAACACCGATTGGAGTCGTGAAGCCATGATTTTAGCATAAATTTTAAGATCCTGGTTCAGCAGGGAGATGGGGCGATAAGAGGACAACAAAGCAGGGTCCCTGTTGGGCTTCGGAATAACTATAATGCGGGAAGCCGTAAACTCCTTCGGGGGTATCTGTCCCTGTAGAAATCCATTAAAAACATCAGTAAGATGTGTCGGTAAGTAAGTAGAAAGCAATTTATAATATTCGGCACCCAGGCCATCTGGTCCCGGGGATTTGCCGTTAGGGAGGGACTTTATGGCAGCCGCAATTTCAGAGGGGGTGAAAGGCGTAACCAAACGTTCTCGGTCTCCAGGCGTCAATTTAGGAATACCAGCCTGGCGAAACAGGTGAAGCATCATATCAGGATCATTGGACTCCGGGGAATAAAAATCCTCAAAATAGTCAGCAAAAAGTTGCGTAATTTTGTCTGGTTCAGTCACGACCGATTGAGAACCATCACGGAGCTGAGTGACACTATGATATTTAAATTTAGAGTGGCGGATAAGGTTGCCCAAGAGCTTACCGGGCCTGTTACCCCAGCGAAAAAAGGCGCAACTAATTTTAATAGAAGATGTGAGTGAACACAAAATGCAGCTTATTGAAGGAAAAGAGTTAATCAAAACCTCATCCATGTAGAAAAAGTAATTGCCCCCCCTAAACCTGATAACTGCAATCAAACGTTTACAATAACAGGTCTTACATTGCAGAGAAGGAATTTCTTGGCACATTAGAGGGTTTGCGCGCATGAACTGCCTTTTTAAGGTCGCGCCACAGCATCTCAATCAGATTCAAGTACAGACTTTGATTAGGTCACTCCAAAACCTTCATTTTGTTAATTTTGAGCCATTCAGAGCTGGACTTGCTTGTGGGCTTCGGACCATTGTGCGCCTCCATAACCCAACTGCGTTTGAGCTTTACGTCACAAACTGATGGCCAGACATTCTCCTCCAGACATTCTCCTCCAGACATTCTCCTCCAGGCTGTTCTGGTAGAGAGCAGACTTCATGGTTCCATCAATTATTACAGTTCAGCCAGGTCCTGAATCAGCAAAGCAGCCCCAGACCATCACACTGCCACCACCATGTTTTAAACTCTCTCACGTCACTATTCATTAAGAAGGGCCAACAATGGCAGGATCCTTTAGTAAGAACGCCTGATCTGGCATAATAGGATGAGTGGTTGGGAGACTTTGAAGAAATCTCACAGAATCTTATCTGTACATTATCCACAGCCAGGCAAGATACAGACAGAGACCGACTGGGTTCACTCCTTCATAATGTATAGTGAAGTGAGAGAATTAAAACAATACTCTCCTGACAACTCTCGCTTTAGTGAATAGACCCTCATACAGCACTGACACTGACCAGTAACCCCCCACTCTATATTTGCGATATTGCTCAGAATATATTCATATTTAATTTATGCAACAGCCCATCAACACCGGTCCAAACCCTCACAATCCCCTTACCTGCTTTGACGCGGATGTTTGGACTCCGTATTTTCCCAGCGGAGTTCTCGGCTGTACAGAAATAGTCATTGTCATGTATAAAGCTATTGAAAGCGGAGGGGGAGAAGGGGTACAGTTGAAGGGTGCCGTTGGCGTGGACGTGCCTAATGTGAGGCACGTCATAAATGTCATCTCCAGTCCCTAGGTACCATCGGAGTGCAGCACTGGGGGATCCAGCAGCAGGGCAGGGGATGAACACCCCCACAGTACTGGAAAAAGTGATCTGCAGCAAGGAAGTGTTCACAAAGTATAGACTGGTGCCGGCATCCTCGGAGCAAGCTGCAAACGATACAAAGTTACATAAGGTCAATAAGAGCAGTCAAATTACCACATTTCTAATAAAACAGTAGAGAGAGGACACGTTTTTTGTAGAGCTGAAACAACGAATCGATAAAATCGATAATAATCGATAACGGAAATCATCGATAACGATTTCCGTTATCGATTAATCGAGTGATCAATTCGTTGTTGGAGCACTCGGCTCCTTTTACTTACCTCCGCGAGCGTTCCCCGCTTCTGCTACACGCTCTGCAGTCTCCGCCTTCTTTTAGCTACGTGACGGATGTGACGCGTTCCGGAGGTAAGTATTCTTCATGTCTATGTGCACGGATCGCACAGAGCCACTCGCACAGAGCGAATCGCTCTGTGCGAATGGAGCCACTCGCACAGAGCGGTTCGCTCTGTGCGAGTGGCTCCACTCGCACAGAGCGGTTCGCTCTGTGCGAGTGGCTCCACTCGCACAGAGCGGTTCGCTCTGTGCGAGTGGCTCCACTCGCACAGAGCGGTTCGCTCTGTGCGAGTGGCTCCATTCGCACAGAGCGGTTCGCTCTGTGCGAGTGGCTCCATTCGCACAGAGCGGTTCGCTCTGTGCGAGTGGCTCCATTCGCACAGAGCGGTTCGCTCTGTGCGAGTGGCTCCATTCGCACAGAGCGGTTCGCTCTGTGCGAGTGGCTCCATTCGCACAGAGCGGTTCGCTCTGTGCGAGTGGCTCCATTCGCACAGAGCGAACCGCTCTGTGCGAGTGGCTCCATTCGCACAGAGCGGTTCGTGAGTGTGGGTGCAGGGCAGAGTGGGGGTGGGGGTGCAGGGCAGAGTGGGGGTGGGGGTGCAGGGCAGAGTGGGGGTGGGGGGTGCAGGGCAGGAGACTGGGTGCAGGGCAGAGTGGGGGTGGGGATGCAGGGTGTGAGTGTGGGTGCAGAGCAGAGTGGGAGACTGGGTGCAGGGCAGAGTGGGGGTGGGGATGCAGGGCAGGGTGTGAGTGTGGGTGCAGGGCAGAGTGGGTGCAGGGCAGAGTGTGAGTGTGGGGGCAGGGCAGAATGTGGGGGCAGGGCTGGGTGCAGGGCAGAGTTAGAGACTGGGTGCAGGGGCACAGTGCAAAGTGCTGGGTGCAAAGTGCCAGTGCTGGGTGCAAAGTGCCAGGGCTGGGTGCAAAGTGCTGGGTGCAAAGTGCCAGGGCTGGGTGCAAAGTGCAAAGTGCTGGTGCAAAGTGCTGAATGCTGGGTGCAAAGTGCTGGATGCAAAGTGCCAGGGCTGGGGCAAAGTGCTGGGTGCAAAGTGCTGGGTGCAAAGTGCCAGGGCTGGGTGCAAAGTGCTGGGTGCAAAGTGCTGGGTGCAAAGTGCAAAGTGCTGGGGCAAAGTTTCTTGAACAGTAATAGTCCACCTCTTTTCAGAATGTTTGGGGTTATTTTGTTTCATAAATATTGTGTTTGGGTTCTTGTACTTTGAAAATATTGTTTTTTATTACATCATAACAAAATAAGAATGTTAATGTAAATTTTAAGTTGTTTTTTAACATCCAGTTCATTAAATTCTTTTAAATAAACGAAAAATTTGCATATTGTTTTTTTTTATCCGATTAATCGATTAATCGAAAAAATAATCGGCCGATTAATCGATTATTAAAATAATCGTTAGTTGCAGCCCTAGTTTTTTGTGTTGTGTCTTCATGAGGTGGACTGTGTATGTTTAGGGATTGTATGATGGGGGCTGGATTCTATAAAAGCATTTTTATATATATACATATACCGGTATATTAGTGTTGGAGAGGACATATGGAAGTTACGGAGGCCTCCAGATAGACAGACCTATTCTACCATTTTATCTTTTACACAGCGATATCCTATGGTGACCACATCAGCCATGGTTTCGAGGAGACATAAGTGTCTACATATCGCTGGCCAACAAGGCTAAAGTGCAGCCCTGCAGGGTGTGAAACGTTTGGCCGTTTATACGTCCCACATATTGCAGGGTGCATAATGTGTGCCCCACAACAAAGACAATGTTTTCACCCCAATACTTACACACAGCATTGCCTATATTTGCTAATAGAATTGTAAGCTGGTTGGAGCAGAGCTCTCCTTACCTGTCAAAACGGTTATGTTATATACTACTTGTTATGTCCGGTTCACCTATTGTAGAGCGCTGTGGAATATGATGGCGCAGTATATATATATATATATATATACATATATATATATATATATTATAAAACAATAATAATGATAAAATGTATGCCTCTAAATACAAAATAAACCAGCTAGAAATAAAACACAACTATATCTATGTGAATATAAGTACAAACTATGCAAGTACTTAAGACTATACTTTTCTGTGTTATGTGTAAGTAGCCCGTCCTCACTAACGGGGAAAATGGAAAGTGTAAACTTTAATCCTGAGAATCTCTATTTTGGGGTATATTTGATTTATTTCACACAGTGTCAGCTGGTTAGAGAATTAGGGAACACTTCATTTGAACAAGGAATGCGTTACATCAGCAGCAACCATTCAGTTTTCCACAGATTTGCGTAAAAACATCCATAAAGGACGTAATGCTGCGCTTTGCATAATGATTCAAGCTGACACCAAGGCTTTACCGAAATTTTGCATGTGACCTGGTGACACAAGTAGTAAATCATAAAGTAAGGCTCCTGGAATATGAATATGCCTAAACCCATCCCAACCGTAAGCTCCCAAAGACAGAGAGTGTCCTTTTAAAAGAGGGACACTTGGGAGGTATGTGTAAAAGACAAATCGCAACAGGAAAGAAAGCAATGGATGCTAACACGCCATCGTCACACATAATAAAAAATACCTTGGAAAGACAGCCCTGCACTTAAAAATATTCCAACACACAATCTCCAAAACTAAGTAAATATTTATCAAAAGAGGGTAATAATACAAAGTTAGGACATAGCGTCTATAATGCTCTATAATGCATTCTGCAGCTACTATAACTGCAGGTCACCTAAGGGGTTAATCATACAGATTCCATTTTACAGCTTTGCTATCATATAATGAGCCCGATCCTCACCATTAACTAATAAGGAACCAGTTGGAAGCTGCCGCACACCAGACACGAGGATACACCCTGCTTGTGTACATTGTTTGCAATGGGACAGTTGGCATGCAGATCAATTATTGGTTGGTAATAATTGGTTAATTATTGGTGGCAAACACCTATCTGTACAAAACCAGGGAAGTTTCTTAATAGATTGCAAGCTCTTTAGATGACAAAGCTGCTTTTTTTGTTTGCAAAGCAGATTAGATGCTCTGGGTTTTTTTTTTGTTTTTTTTTTTGAAGCAAGACCTTCATACACAAAGCTGGGGCTATGTTCTGCTGGGCCGCTGGGCTCGTTTCCACTATACAAGCCAGATCTAGCAAAACATTACTCTTAAAATAAAAAAAAGGACGATCACAATGCAAATAATTGGATCTACCGGCCGTATCGGACAGCCTGCACCCTTTAAGCTGGGAAACCTACAATCTAAATAACGACTAGGAAAACCGTCTCCCCAGCGGTTTGCGGACACCCTGTGTATCCTCTGAATATTCATGCGTGTCTTTTGCATATCGTTAGCCGTGATCTGCATTAATTGAGGTTATCTACATACAGAATCCAATCAGAAATATGTCTGCACACATTGTGCTAAAAGTACAAACCAAGTGTAGCCTGTGGTTGGACAGAACAGGGTTAATTACTACCCTGAGGATAAGGCAATGCAGTAAACCGCCAGTGGAATGTACCAAGTGCTACCCTATTGTAAACGTGGAGCATTCTATTATCTCCTAATATGGGGAGCAGGGCTTCATAGCCATTATCTGCCATACCTATACAAAGAGATGTATAACATAGAGAAAGCACTGTTTAAGTGGTGTATTGGCATACAGCGCGCCTCTCTTAGGTACGCAGCATGATTAAGTGCGCGCACTACTGGATCTAGAATTCCCGTGTCCTCGTTTAAGCAGAACATTGTCTTCATTGTATCATCCAACATAAAACCTTGAATGTCTGTTGAAACGAAAAGCAATCTTTGTGTAATGCGCATCTGGTTCTCATTAGAGCCCACAAAATCCAACAGGACCAATCCATTACGGTGACTTCTAGATTAACCTGGAAAGGCTATGAAATATACATCATGCAGGGCAGCTGGCAATAATAGAAAAGAACCGCCCAGCACTGTTAAATCATATGTGGTGAGAAATAATTAGTGCAGCTCCAACAGGTTTTACCATCATACACGTCTCAAATTTCCTGCGATAGTCCTGATAACTGCCATCATGAACCGACTGCCAGTCAATGCAGTATAAATTACTGTTGGCAACTACACACATGGCTTCTATGACTGAGCGCTGGAGTGACATGACCTTCCAGTGCTCCACCATAGAACCTCCAGTGGAAGTACCGGGCATCACATAGACGTTCACCAGCTGCCCCCACTAGACACTAAGAAGTCTGAAGCATGGGGGACACGTCTGGGGATGCATTGTCTGGGGGGGACCAGAGTGGCATATCACAGGGGCAGAGTGGCAAATAGGGGCTATAAGGCATTTCTGGGGGGGCAGAGTGGCATATAGGGGGCTATAAGGCATATCTGGGGGCAGAGTGGCAAGCTTTTATTACAGGGCCACCGTACATTTACAAAGCATTCTGCCAAGACATACTATGATGGGCACAGTATTTTACACAAAGGAAACCACAATTTGTCCATACGTTAAAACACATTTGGCAGAAACCGGTAGGGTGAACAGACACTTCCTCAAATTAGGGATTCTCAGACACATTCTGCGGGGCACCGATCATTTTAATGCAAGCCTGACGTACACATTGTCCATAAATGCTCCTTGGAGGTAAATTCTGGTAACTACAGTTATAGTCAACCTTTGGTACTAGAGTCACTTTTTATCATAGAGTTGTCAGCTCAACTATGAGCGTGAAGGCAATTTGTAATGGGCCGACACATTTCATGTCAACAATATAAAGGGCCAATTCCAACAAACATTATCTGCAAGACAAGATTCTGTTTAAACTGTAACCTGCAGAGGCAACGTGGGCCAAGACAGAGAAGGGCTTATGAAATATATTTTACTGAAATAAGGGATAACAGACTGTTTAAAGCCGGAGGCAGGGTCAGGTCAGGCTAATTACACCATGGACCCCCCTGCAAGCTGGGTGCCAGACAGCGGGTCAGGGGCATATGGAAGATAAAAGGAGCAGGTAAGGATACAGGCCAGTAAGACAAAGACACATATGCTCAACGCAGCAACCAAGCAGGGCCAGAATTCCCCGCAGCCCTGCAAAAGCACTAAGGGGGGGCAACAGGACCAGAAACGTTGTGTATCCAGTGCAATTACATTTCTACAAATGGAACATCCCACTGGATGCCATGGTGGCTGCGCCACATCTGTCCATTATATATAACCATATAATTAATGTGTTATTTCCAGGTATTGACAAAACAATTGGGATGACTGAAGCATAAGGTTTCTAAAGCAACCTTAGAAATAAAGTTAGTATTTAACCTTAAATCCCTGTGATCAAATACTAACTCTCACAGTTGGCATCTAATCTGGTTGGAGCGTTTTAAATGATGCATTCCAAAAAAATATATATTATATATATATACCTTATTTCAATGTACTCTTACTTAATGGAAGAACGCATGGTATTGGGTATGAAGAATAACAATACAAGTATTAAAGATAACAGAATAATGCAGAAATGGATCGAGACAGTATGGTGGATATTTTTAAAATATAAGTGAATGGGGATGCTCTATGATGTTAGGGTATTTATGGCTTCATCGGAATAACTCTGCATTTGAAATTGAAATAGGGACAGATATGAACATAAATCCCTTGGATTATAACAGAGGATTGTGCAGGCAATAGAGGGGATAGATTTTTTTTTTAATAATGGGAGCAAGGGAGGGGGCTGAGGTATAGACTGTATGGTGGGGGCAAACACATGACCTTAAAACCACATAATCTTCTTTGAAAATATAACAGGGCTAGATAGATCCTAATGCTGCCTTTTCATATAAAATCAGGCCCCAATCACACAGATTAAAAAGAAAAAACATCAAACTAAGACTAATATTTTTAAATCACCGGGGACATCTGGGAACAAGCCACCTGCTGTCAGATCGAGAATAGAACCCAGGACTTTAGCTGTCCTCTGGCAGGGAATAACTGCGACTCAGGAAAAAGGGATCAATGGGTAAAAAAAACAGCCATGCAGTAATAAAGGGGGAGCTGGGGTACACATGCCAGAACGGTACAGCTATGTCCGAAACACAGGGGCAAATACAGATTAACCACAAACTGACATTACACAGGAGTGTAATTATATATTAATGACAAAGGGATACTCGCTATCACTAAATAACTGTGCCAGGGACTTATACATTTAACACAGGATCAGAAGAGCTCCTGCAGCTTGGTTCAAAGGCTTGTAATCTAGGCTTTGAGAAAGTTACAGCCTCTCTTATACTTCCAGGATCAGCCACCCTGTGTTGCCGTTATTACAGCTGACGGGACGTTGTTGAGGAAACAAGAGAATGAAGGAAGTGAAACCGATAATAGAAATGGGGGGGTTTATAATCCGACCCCCTCCCCTCTCATTAGGCTGACAGTAATTACCCCACTTGCAGGAGCTCACTGACAGCGTGCTATTGCCTCTGCACTGTGCCATACATTAACACCTCACTGTATGCCCTACACAGCCACGTCAGTCTGAACGTCTGAACAGACACACATATCCAATGTACAGTGCCATGCCTTTCTGTAGGTGGCTGATTACTAGAGTGTGGTTACTATGTAACATAAATGACAGTGTGCTCGAGCTGTGTCCACAATCAAAACAATTCAGGTGGTATTCTGTCAGGCAGAACATCCAAATAAACTACTGTACAATATGGGGGGGGGGGGTCATGAAGAGAGACGTTAATCATTATGAAGGGCTACCACGGGCAAGTTTCTCCAGCTGGCCCAGCATAATTCAATGGGATAGCCATGACAAAATATATATTTTATATAAATTATCATATATTCATCATATAATATAAAGCAGGGGTTTTTTCGCCTGGGGCGGCAGCGGTACAACCGGGGGCATGCTGGGCAGGGGCACAATTGCCCCCCAGTTCGCCCTGAATCTTAACTAAACGGCCAGGGCCGTCGTTAATGCGGGGCAAAAGCCCGCAGCTGCCATTGCAGCCGATGCAGCTTCGAGTTTTAAAGCGGCCGTAAGTCTGCCTCCACTTAATGGTTTTAAAGCGTCCGGCGTGGCTGCACCATGTGGCCCTGGGCCTCAGTGAAGCTCTTCGTGCCACCCTTTGAAGGCGCGACGTGCCGCTCGAGGGGGTGGGCTCACACGGAAGGACAGGCAGCCAGAGAAGGAGCAGCTTTACTTTATCTTACAAGTTTTATACTTAAACACAGCCAGGTATGGAGTGCTGTGGAGTATTATAAATAATAATAAATATATTTATAATAATAATAGATAATAATAAATATATCAATGATAATAATAGTAGAAGTAAAATGCACAATAAATGTAATGCACTTGAATCAAACCCAAAACACCCCGCCCCCGGTCCGTGGAAAAATTGTCTTCCACAAAACCGGTCCCTGGTGCCAAAAAGGTTGGGGGGACCGCTGATATAAAGGACCAACCAAGCTTTTCCTGCAACAGAAGTTCACTTGAGTTGGGTCTTCATAATGTATGGTGAAACCAAGAAGCTGAGACCACGGCTGGACTGAGGTAAAAATGCTGCCCTGGCAGTTTAAATTATGTACGTTCGTCCGCTGGCTGCTTGTACCTTGCCCACTGCAGCCCATTAAAGCACCAGATCTGCTGCCAAACTAGCAGCAAAGGTGAGCGGACCTACAAAAGCAAGCAGTGTACCCAATATGATTAAACATGGCAAATTGCATTTACTGTACTCGATGTAAAAAAGAATCTGTTTCACATGAAAACCGAGGAGCAACCGTTATAGCAAATGGGTTCTCTGTGCTGTAGTGTAAAATGTCTAAGCTATTTTAATCCAAGAAAGGAAAAAGGAAATGATTACATCTATTTGGAGAAAGTATTGAATACTGAAATCTTTGTAACAATTATTTCCAATGTTAATAAGTGTATTACAACTTTTGTTTGTCTACACATTAAAATTTTATATACATATACATATATATATATATATATATATATATTATTTTATATTATTATATAGATATTGTTTGTTTACAAATATTTAGGATATATTCTCACCAGTTGTTTTTGCCAAACCATAGAGAAGGGGATAGATCATGGGAATTAGTTGAAACTATCAGAAAGTTACAGATAAGCTGCAAAGCAAACTATTCATTAAAGTAGTACATGAAAAAAATATGCAATAACAACTTGGAAAGTATAATTCTTACACAAAAAAACACTAGAAAAGATATGGCGATTTATATAAAGTGTAACAAATAATGGTTAGGATATTGAGAGACCCCAAGCATGTGTGATGAGGAGGATGCTATCCTGAATATACAAAGGCCAAGGAGCAATAAGATTTAAGGATTTAAGGTAGGTTGATAAAAAATGAGGAGCCTAGAAAGGCCAAATTGCTTCTTTATTATAAATATCTGGGTTCATGAAGGTGATCTTACCAGCAAACATTACACTTGGAAGTTAAACTTGGTGGGACTCCATAAAAAAACAGGTTTTGTAAAACACTGGTAGTCAAAAGTGTGGCTAATACCAGAGGCACATTCTCGACTAGGCCGACTAGACCTTGGGCAACAGAGGAACTGGCAGCTTTCTACTGCATAACCGGGTGCCTGGTTGCCCTATTAGGCATTCAGGTCCCCCGGTGCGCTGCTTATCCTTGTACTAGCTGGGGAGACCAGAGATCTCCCAGGTCACCGGCCCAAATACGCTATGGAGTAATGTGTCTATCAGCACAGCCTCCATATTGACCTTACTCCACGGGTCTCATTGTGCCAGGATATGACATCATATCCTATCGCTCAGCATGGTAGACTGCAACCAATGAGGTAAGAGGTGGGGCGGCTGGGGTGCTGCCGTGGGTCAGGCCTAGGACAGCAGCGAGCCAAGATACTTCTCTGGCTAAGGACGGAGCTGTATTAAGACTATCGTTTTAACTAATGTATGAAATGAAGGCATTAAGAAGAACAATATATTTTATCTGGAGAATTGAATAAACAAACATTTTATGATGTTTCCGTACAGTGTATTGTACATTTACACAGCAAACATTTTGAGCTCCTAGAAAAAAATGCACAACGGGTAGGGGATCCAGAGACAGAAGAGAGCTGTTGCATTCAGTTAAACTCTGTAAGAACTTGTTATCTTTAATTCTATAACGCCAACAATTTACGCAGTGCTTCTTACAGTCCATACATTCAAAAGGTATGACAAAATGAGAATCGACAGACTAAGACAAACAGATACATTAGGTCCTCGCTCGCAAGTCTAAAAGCTTGTAACCAGAGTATGCTGCCAAAGACCAACTAATGAAAACCAGAATCGCCAAGTACTATAAATTATTTAT